>NW_022159287.1:0-820 GCF_008728515.1 Papio anubis | reverse complement strand
AGGTGAAGGCATTAAGAGTAAACACTGAGGTTTCCTGAAGAAGAATTCTCCTCAGGACTGCAACATAGAAGCCTTACCTGGTTTCCAGCCTGCTGCCCTGAGGAATCTGGACTCAAGACTGCAATGCAATACCAATTCTTCGCTGAAATTGCAGCCTGCTGCTTGCCCTATATATTTCAGTCTTACCAGCCCCCAGTATCATGTGAACTGTTTCCTTAAAATAAATCTCTCTCTCTCTCATCTCTTCTTCAGAGATGCAGAACCAGTAGAATGCAGGTGTATACATGCAGTTGTTTACATAACCTATTGGTTCTGCATTACTTTGGTTCTGCATCTCTGAAGAACTTTAATACATATGTTTGCCTTTAAAAAGAAATCTGTGATGGGGTGCAGTGGCTCACACCTATAATCCCAGCACTTTGGGAGGCCGACTTGGGGAGGCCGAGGCAGGAGGATCGCTTGAGCCCAAGAGTACAGGACCAGCCTGGGCAACATAGTGACAACCCCATCTCTATGAAAAATTTTAAAAAATGCCAGGCACGGTGGCTCACGCCTGTAATCCTAGCACTTTGGGAGGCCGAGGTGGGCAGATCACCTGAGGTCAGGAGTTCGAGACCAGCCCGACCAACATGGAGAAACCCCATCTCTACTAAAAATACAAAATTAGCTGGGCGAGGTTGCAGGCGCTGGTAATCCCAGCTACTCAGGAGGCTGAGGCAGGAGAATCGCTTGAACCCAGGAGGCAGAGGTTGTGGTGAGCTGAGATGGCACCGTTGCACTCCAGCCTGGGTGACAAGGGTGAAACTCTGTCTCAAAAAAA
>NW_022159286.1:0-822 GCF_008728515.1 Papio anubis | reverse complement strand
AGTTCTATAGATGTCTATTAGGTCTGCTTGCTGCAGAGATGAGTTCAATTCCTGGATATCCTTGTTAACTTTCTGTCTCGTTGATCTGTCTAATGTTGACAGTGGAGTGTTGAAATTTCCCATTATTATTGTATGGGAGTCTAAGTCTCTTTGTAAGTCTCTAAGGACTTGCTTTATGAATGTGGGTGCTCCTGTATTGGGTGCATATATATTTAGGATAGCTCCTCCTGTTCAATTGATCCCTTTACCATTATGTAATGGCCTTCTTTGTCTCTTTTGATCTTTGATGGTTTAAAGTCTGTTTTATCAGAGACTAGTATTGCAACCCCTGCTTTTTTTTGTTCTCCATTTGCTTGGTAAATCTTCCTCCATCCCTTTATTTTGAGCCTATGTATGTCTCTGCGTGTGAGGTGGGTCTCCTGAATACAGCAGACTGATGAGTCTTGACTCTTTATCCAGTTTGCCAGTCTGTGTCTTTTAATTGGAGAATTTAATCCATTTACATTTAAGGTTAATATTGTTATGTGTGAACTTGATCCTGCCATTATGATATTAACCGGTTATTTTGCTCGTTAGTTGATGCAATTTCTTCCTAGCCTCCATGGTCTTTACATTTTGGCATGTTTTTGCAATGGCTGGTAGCGGTTGTTCCTTTCCATGTTTAGTGCTTCCCTCAGGGTCTCTTGTAAGGCTGGCCTGGTGGTGACAAAATCTCTAAGCATTTGCTTATCTGTAAAGGATTTTATTTCTCCTTCACTTATGAAACTTAGTTTGGCTGGATATGAAATTCTGGGTTTAAAATTCTTTTCTTTAAGAATGTTG
>NW_022159285.1:0-823 GCF_008728515.1 Papio anubis | reverse complement strand
CGCTTTGGCCTTTCCAAGTATTGTGATTACAGGAGTGAGTCACCGCACCCAGCCAGAGTTTGATTATTTTAAACACCTTATATGGGTGGGATTTTATAGAATTGGCTTCTTTCACTTAGCATAACATCCCCAAGTTCAATCATGGTGTTGCAAATGACAGGATCTCCTTATTTTTAAGGCTGAATTAAATACTCCATTGTATGTATATATCACATTGTCTTTATTCATTCATGTGCTGATGGACATTCTTTTCTTGCTCTTTAAAATAATTTCACTATTTATTAGCCTGGGCAACATGGCAAGACCCCATCTCCACAAACAATAAAAAAGATTAGCTGGATGTGGTGGTGTGTGCCTCGTAGTCCCAGCTACTCAGGAGGCTGAGGCAGGAGGAGCACTTAAGCCTGGAAGGTGGAGGATGCAGTGAGCCATGATCACCCCACTGCACTCCAGCCTGGGTGGCAGTGATATCTTCAAAAAATAAATAATAAAATAAAATAATTTCATCATTTATCCCATCTATATATGTATTCTTAAATAATATTGTTTTGCCTGGCTTTTTTTTTTTTTTTGAGACAAAGTCTCGCTCTGTTGCCCAGACCAGAGTGCAGTGGCATGATCTCAGCTCACTGCAAGCTCCATTGCCCAGGTTCATGCTATTCTCTTGCCTCAGCCTCCCGAGTAGCTGGGACTACAGGCGCCCGCCACCATGTCCGGCTAATTTTTTGTATTTTTAGTAGAGACGGCGTTTCACTGTGTTAGCCAGGATGGTCTCCATCTCCTGACCTCATGATCTGCCCACCTCGGCCTTCCAAAGTGCTGG
>NW_022159284.1:0-824 GCF_008728515.1 Papio anubis | reverse complement strand
GCAAACTATTGCAAGAACAGAAAACCAAACACCGCATGTTCTCACTCATAGGTGGGAACTGAACAATGAGATCACTTGGACACAGGAAGGGGAACATGACACACCAGGTCCTATTGTGGGGAAGGGAGAGGGCGGAGGGATAGCATTAGGAGATATACCTAATGTAAATGACGAGTTAATGGGTGCAGCACACCAACATGGCACATGTATACAAATGTAACTAACCTGCACGTTGTGCACATGTACCCTAGAACTTAAAGTATAATAATAATAATAATAAAAAGAAGTTCAAACCACAGCATCACACAATATGCCCATGTAACAGACCTGCACATGCACCTTCTGAATCTAAAATAAAAATGGAAATTTCAAAATAAATAAATAAATTCACTGCCTTAGTTACACCACCTCATTTTACCTATTAGTTCACTAAGGTGTAAAGGGAGAGAAAATGACTTGCCCAAGACCACAAAGAAAATTTGTGGTGGCTCACATCTGTAATCTCAACACTTTAGGAGGCCTAGGCAGGCAGATTGTTTGAGGTCAGGATTTTGAGACTAGCCTGGCCAACATGGTAAAACCCCATCTCTACTACAAACAAAAATTAGCTGGGCATGGTGGTGCATGCCTGTACTCCCAGCTACTTGGGAGGCTGAGGCAGGAGAATCACTTGAACCCGGGAAGCAGAGGTTGCCGTGAGCTGAGATAATGTAACTGCACTCCAGCCTGGGTGACAGAGTGAGACTTGGGAAAAAAAAGAAAGAGAGAGAGAGAGAGAGAGAGAGAGGAGGGGAGGGAGAGAGGGAGGAAGGGAGGGAGGGAGG
>NW_022159283.1:0-825 GCF_008728515.1 Papio anubis | reverse complement strand
TGCCCTCCAGCCTGGGCGACAGAGCGAGACTCCGTCTCAAAAAAAAACAAACAAACAAAAAAAAAAAAAACCTAAAAAGAATCACTGCCCACAACTGTACCAGGAATTTGGCTTGTCTTTTGGGAGATTGGCAGACAGAGCAGGATCTTGTGGAGTTGCAAGGGTCTGACAGCCTGACCATAATTTATTTCTAGAGAGTGGTGGTCCAACCTTCCTTTCATATGTCCATGGGAGTGAACAAGCTGCTTTGTCTGTTTCATGAGCACTTTTATTAGTTCGTCTCTGAGTCATGTTTAACATACTTGATTACAATGTTAGGACAGAAACATTATGCTCAAAGCTCTAGGGATGCTTTCTTTCTTTCTTTCTTTTTTTTTTTTTTTGAGACGGAGTCTCGCTCTGTCGCCCAGGCTGGAGTGCAGTGGCCGGATCTCAGCTCACTGCAAGCTCCGCCTCCCGGGTTTACGCCATTCTCCTGCCTCAGCCTCCCGAGTAGCTGGGACTACAGGCGCCCGCCACCTCGCCGGGCTATTTTTTTGTATTTTTTTAGTAGAGACGGGGTTTCACCGTGTTAGCCAGGATGGTCTCGATCTCCTGACCTCGTGATCCGCCCGTCTTGGCCTCCCAAAGTGCTGGGATTACAGGCTTGAGCCACTGCACCTGGCTTGTGTTTTGTTTTTTAGAGACAGAGTCTTGCTCTGTTGCCCAGGCTGGAGTGCAGTGGCCGGATCTCAGCTCACTGCAAGCTCCGCCTTCCGGGTTCACGCCATTCTCCTGCCTCAGCCTCCCGAGTAGCTGGGACTACAGGCGCCCGCCACCTCGCCC
>NW_022159282.1:0-825 GCF_008728515.1 Papio anubis | reverse complement strand
AAATAAAGATGTTCTTTGAAACCAATGAGAACCAAGATACAACATACCAGAATCTCTGGGACACATTTAAAGCAGTGTGTAGGGGGAAATTTATAGCACTAAATGCCCACAAGAGAAAGCACGAAAGATCTAAAATTGACACTCTAACATCACAATTAAAAGAACTAGACAAGCAAGAGCAAACACATTCAAAAGCTAGCAGAAGGCAAGAAATAACTAAGATCAGAGCAGAACTGAAGGACAGAGAGACACAAAAAACCCTCCAAAAAATCATTGAATCCCAGAGCTGGTTTTTTGAAAAGATCAACAAAATTGATAGACCACTAGCAAGACTAATAAAGAAGAAAAGAGAGAAGAATCAAATAGACGCAATAAAAAATGATAAAGGTGATATCACCACCAACCCCACATAAATACAAACTACCATCAGAGAATACTATAAACACCTCTACGCAAGTAAACTAGAAAACCTAGAAGAATTGGATAATTTCCTGGACACTTACACTCTCCAAAGACTAAACCAGGAAGTTGAATCTCTGAATAGACCAATAGCAGGCTCTGAAATTGAGGCAATAATTAATAGCCTATCAACCAAAAAAAGTACAGGACCAGACAGATTCACAGCAGAATTCTACCAGAGGTACAAGGAGGAGTTGGTACCATTCCTTCTGAAACTATTCCAATCAATAGAAAAAGTGGGAATCCTCCCTAACTCATTTTATGAGGCCAACATCATCCTGACACCAAAGCCTGACAGAGATACAACAAAAAAAGAGAATTTTAGACCAATATCCCTGATGAACATCGATGCAAAAATCCTCAATA
>NW_022159281.1:0-825 GCF_008728515.1 Papio anubis | reverse complement strand
AAATAAAGATGTTCTTTGAAACCAATGAGAACCAAGATACAACATACCAGAATCTCTGGGACACATTTAAAGCAGTGTGTAGGGGGAAATTTATAGCACTAAATGCCCACAAGAGAAAGCACGAAAGATCTAAAATTGACACTCTAACATCACAATTAAAAGAACTAGACAAGCAAGAGCAAACACATTCAAAAGCTAGCAGAAGGCAAGAAATAACTAAGATCAGAGCAGAACTGAAGGACAGAGAGACACAAAAAACCCTCCAAAAAATCATTGAATCCCAGAGCTGGTTTTTTGAAAAGATCAACAAAATTGATAGACCACTAGCAAGACTAATAAAGAAGAAAAGAGAGAAGAATCAAATAGACGCAATAAAAAATGATAAAGGTGATATCACCACCAACCCCACATAAATACAAACTACCATCAGAGAATACTATAAACACCTCTACGCAAGTAAACTAGAAAACCTAGAAGAATTGGATAATTTCCTGGACACTTACACTCTCCAAAGACTAAACCAGGAAGTTGAATCTCTGAATAGACCAATAGCAGGCTCTGAAATTGAGGCAATAATTAATAGCCTATCAACCAAAAAAAGTACAGGACCAGACAGATTCACAGCAGAATTCTACCAGAGGTACAAGGAGGAGTTGGTACCATTCCTTCTGAAACTATTCCAATCAATAGAAAAAGTGGGAATCCTCCCTAACTCATTTTATGAGGCCAACATCATCCTGACACCAAAGCCTGACAGAGATACAACAAAAAAAGAGATTTTTAGACCAATATCCCTGATGAACATCGATGCAAAAATCCTCAATA
>NW_022159280.1:0-826 GCF_008728515.1 Papio anubis | reverse complement strand
GGCTAACACGGTGAAACCCCATCTCTACTAAAAAAATACAAAAAACTAGCCGGGCGAGGTGGCGGGTGCCTGTAGTCCCAACTACTCGGGAGGCTGAGGCAGGAGAATGGCGTGAACCCGGGAGGCGGAGCTTGCAGTGAGCTGAGATCCAGCCACTGCACTCCAGCCTGGGCCACAGAGTGAGACTCCGTCTCAAAAAAAAAAAAAAAAAAATTCAGTAAACCATGCTGTACACAGATATGCTATCATCCAGGATTTGTTGTTCCATTTAGAGCACAAGCAGAGTATATTAATAATTCTTAAGGCCTCTAAGATTTTCAGAATGGTGAGCACTGGCTTCAACTTAGAGTCACCAGCTTCATTATACCCTAACAAGAGAGTCAGCCTGTCCTTTAAAGGTAGACATTGACTTCTCTCCAGCTATAAAAGTCCTAGATGGCATCTTCTTCCAATAGAAGGCTGTTTTACCTATATGGAAAATCTGCTGTTTGGTGTAGCCACCTTCACCAATGGTTGTAGATAGATCTTCAGAACTTGCTGCAGCTTCTACACCAGCGCTTGCTGTTTTGCTTTGTACTTTCATGTTATGAAGATGGGTTTTTTCCTTAAATCTCATGAACCAGTCTCTGCTAGCTTCCAACTTTTCTTCTGCAACTTCCTCACCTCTCTCAGCCTTCACAGAATTGGAGAAAGTTAGGGCCTTGCTCTAAATTAGGGTCTGGCTTTAAGGGAGTGTTGTAGCTGGTTTAATCTTCCATCCAGACCACTCAGACTTTATCCATATTAGCAATAAGCCTTTCCTTTTTTTTTTTTTTTTTTTTTTTTT
>NW_022159279.1:0-829 GCF_008728515.1 Papio anubis | reverse complement strand
GCCCAGCTAGTTTTTTGTATTTTTTAGTAGAGATGGGGTTTCACCGTGTTAGCCAGGATGGTCTCGATCTCCTGACCTCGTGATTCGCCCGTCTCGGCCTCCCAAAGTGCTGGGATTACAGGCTTGAGCCACCGCGCCCGGCCAAGTTAATATTTTCTAAGAGGCCACTGGATACCTGGATACAGCAGCATACTTCATTATGATATAACACGTCACAGAGTTTATGACCTACGTTGATTCCATTTAAAATTCTTTCCAACGTGTGAGGAACCTGAATAGCAAGCAGCAAAGATTTAAAAGAAACTATACTAGGCAATGAGGCTAGATGTGAATTTGTTACCATTTGTACCTTTGAGACACATAGAGATAAGTTTATAATATGCAGTATTTTTAGTCAATTTTTATAATTGGGGTAGTTGATTATATTTTGAGAGCTTTGTCTATCTGTGAACCATTTATTTGCTTTGTTTTACTTTTTAGCAGAATGCTTCTATTTGTTTTGTGAAGTCTTAGTTTCATTTGCAGAACTATGTTACTTATTGCCTTGAATCCCTGACATTTTTTTTCAAATATAAATAATAATCTAACTTACTTCAGATATAGATTCCCAAATTTATGTATTACATAGAAGCAGCATAAGGCAATTTTAAAAGAAATAAGGAGGAATTTGCAGCATTCCTACAAGTATAAGACTTTTCTCTTTTCATAATTATTTCTTGTATCTCCTACTGTTTTTTTTTTTTTTTTTTGAGACGGAGTCTCGCTCTGTCGCCCAGGCTGGATTGCAGTGAGCCGAGATCGGGCCACTGCAATCCAGCCTGGGCGACAG
>NW_022159278.1:0-28228 GCF_008728515.1 Papio anubis | reverse complement strand
AAAGAAAGAAAGAAAAGGAAAGAAAGAAAGAAAGAAAGAAAGAAAGAAAGAAAGAAAGAAAGAAAGAAAGAAAGAAAGAAAGGAAGAAAGGAAGGAAGGAAGGAAGGAAGGAGAGAAAGAGAGAAAGAAAGAGAGAAAGAAAGAAAGAAAGAAAGAAAGAAAGAAAGAAAGAAAGAAAGAAGGAAAAGAAAGAAAGGAAGAAAGGAAGGAAGGAAGGAAGGAAGGAGAGAAAGAGAGAAAGAAAGAAAGAAAGAAAAAGAAAGAGAAAGAAAGAAAGAAAGAAAGAAAGAAAGAAAGAAAGAAAGAAAGAAAGAAAGAAAAAGCAAGCAAGCATACTAATGACTGAATAGCAAGCTCAGCTTCCAATTCAATGGAATTTCTTTCTGAAAACAGTACTCTTAGGAACCAAAATCTCCACCCCAGCAGAGCTGAAACTTCTGGAATGAAGGGGAAAAAATGGAGTGAGACATTATGTGTAATTATGACAGAAGCTACTACCACTTTTACTACATCATTGCCAGATGGTTACAATCTGCATCATACATCGGTTGCTAATTCAAATGATATACTTCAGTTTGTATTGTTGGGGTTTAGAAAATAATAGCCTAAAATGAAGACCTCAGAAGCAAAAGTTTTCCTTCAACTTTCTCCTGCCCTCCTGTTTCTGTCTCATTCTCCTCTAAAGGCTAGCCAGAGAAACTAGAACGCCTTTTCCCTAAGGTGGGTCATAGAAACAAGAACTCCTTTTACCCCAAATTAACCATGAAACCTAAAAATATTACTCTCACTTTCCCGCCACCTTTTTTTGTGTAAAAGCTGACCATAAAGAAATCATCTGACCTATCTTGCTTGACTGTAAGTTATAAGACTCGTATTCCAGAGACAGTCCTGCCCATACCCAGAACCCCATTCCAGAACCCCATTCCAGAACTCCATTCCAGAACCCCATTCCAGAGAGGGTTCTGCTCCACACCTCAGAGAGGCCAAGAAGAATCTAGACAGATAGGACTTGCTGGGTTTTTCCCACTCAATCTGTTAGCATTAGATAGTACACTTTCTGTCCAGTCATTTTTTTTTTAGTATTTATTTATTTATTTATTTATTTATTTATTTATTTATTAGACAGAGCCTCACTCAGACTCCACGGGCTGGAGCCCAGTGGCGCGATCTCGGCTCACTGCAAGCTCCACCTCCCAGGTTCATGACATTCTCCTGCCTCAGCCTCCTGAGTAGCTGGGACTACAGGCACCCACCACCATGCCTGGCTGATTTTTTGTATTTTTAGTGGAGATGGGGTTTCACCGTGTTAGTCAGGATGGTCTCGATCTCCTGACCTCATGATCTGCCCTCCTTGGCCTCCCAAATTGCTAGGATTGCAGGTGTGAGCCACTGTGCCCGGCCCTGTCCAGTCATATTTCTACGTGGTTGGCCATACTTTACTGAACCTCATTATAAAAATAGACAGTTTTCCCTGTCTCTTTGGGTCTTTATTCTGAAAATTCACGTGTATACAGGTTAAGTAAATTTGCATGGCTTTTCTCCAACTAATCAGCCTTTTCCATATTTATTTTTAAGCAGACCTTCAGAGGGCCAAGCCATTGACCCCTAGAACATGATAAAACACCATGCTTCAAGGATCTTTTCTCTCAACTGACAGGCATTGTTTGAGTCTTCAAAAGACACATGATTATTCCAGCAGACCAGTTGCTTATGGCTAATGGGGCATGCGGTGAGACCTATGAATTCTATGGACCAGAGCCCATTGCTTTACTATATATGCTGTAAAATCTGTTTCTTTATCAAAATCAATTGTGTGTACAATACCATGATGGCGAATTAGGCAGTTAATAAGTTCATGGATAATAGGCTTCAAAGTGTATGGGCAGAAAGAAAGTCCATATCCACAATGTATTTCTGTTTCTGTGAGAATAAATAACTGTATCTTACATGATATAATTGTTCTAATGCATACAGTCTACCACCAAGAAATGATTCACATAGAAAAAGTTGTTTTTCTCTACTGTTGACAGATTAGATACCTGATATGGCAATAGCCACGTAAGTTTGGGGAGGGTAAATTCTGTACTTACATCACGATTATCATGAATATTTTTTACATAGATGTGTTGCGGAGGCACAAGATGGCTTTAAAAAGAGACTGAGGCCAGTGCGGTGGCTCATGTCTGTAATCTCATAATCCCAATGCTTTGGAAGGCCATGGTAAGTGGATCACTTGAACCGAAGAGTTCAAGACTAGCCTGGGCAACAAAGAGGCATCCTGTCTCTATGAATAATAATAATTAAAACAAAAACAGAAACAAAACAGCCAGATGTGGTGAGATGTGCCTGTGTCCCCAGACACTTGAGAGGCTTAGGTAGGAGGATCACTTGAGCATGAAAGGTCAAGGCTACAGTGAGCAATGATTACACCACTGTACTGCAGCATAGATGATAGAGCAAGACTCTATTAAAAAAAAAAAAAAAAAGAGATAAACTGAATTATATGCACATTATATGTCATTTGGTCCACTTGATTAGTGAAAGACCCTTCTGTAGAAGATGATCTTTGGTTAGTACACAAATGAAACTGCCCATGAATCAATGTCATTCTTTATTCACAGCAATTTCTCAGTTCAAACTAAGTGGAAACCAGATGTACTACTTGAATTTCTACTAGAAAGACTTGTCTGTCTTCCCTACTGTCCTTCAGAGCCACTTCTGGATTAGGATGTATGTCTGCTGTATTCACTTTTCTTCGTAACTGGCATTTGATGTAGATTATCTATAAATCAGAAACATTCATTTTCATCTTCAGTCAATGGGACATAAGTGACTATCCATGAGAACACAGTTTGGTCTGGATTAGGGAAGACAGACAATGTTGCAGGGATTAGTACTGATGTAATATGAGACACCAGCTCTTGAAGCATTCATGCATCTTCCAAACTGATCTTTTATCTCCCATTTTCACTAGATGACTGATTGCTCTCCATAAGTACAAGCTTATAGTTTGTAGAAAAGATACGGGCAATTTATGATAAACATCTTAGTGCAAATGAATATCTAATTTCCTATTGTTACAGTGGCTACCAAGCTTGAATAGAAGCCCAAGGATATTTCTCAAAAAGGCAATGTTTATCAGCAAAAGAAAGGAATTTAGGCTCAAAGCCTAGAAGGCTGTGTTGTTACACCTTATAGGGGACTTTCAGGGGCTTCATACAGCAGTTACATTTTTCACAGAAATTTTGAATATCATTGAATATACTATCAGCCTCTATGAGTATTGACTAAAAGCTGAAAGCTGTGTCTCGAAAGAATAGTTATCTTCTAAAGAGGATATGAACTTGCTTCCAAACCCTAGAGGCCTATGCTAGTATTCTCCTACTGATTTCCATAGGCTCAATACATTATCTGTATTTGCTACAGTAACTTTGCGTATCATTGGATATGTTGGGTCTTAATTTCCAAGTAGAAGAACAACTTTAACTGCAGTCTGGACTGGTGCTGAACCTTCTTTTATTCCCATCCTTGCTTAAAACTCATGACATACTTTGTAAGTGGGTTTGAGGAGTATACTCAAAGCATCTCTTGGCAGAGAGTAAAAGTTAATGTAATCCTTAGACAACAATGTTAAGTTGTATTTTTAGTCCTGCAAGGTAACACTTGAACTTTTAGCAGTCCTTACAATTGGTGTAGAGAGAGAATTAAAGCCAATTCTGGTGAACAGGCTCCATGCCACATATTAAGGCTGAATCAATATTTTTCACATTTTGAACGACAACCAGAGTTGCCTTCTGATTTAGATAGTTATAAGACAGTTATTCATAAAGATCCATTTATTTTCTGCACAGGGCAAATAATTGCTCTATGTTCATTTATGAGCAACAGAATGTTGCAATTTGTAAAAACCAAATCTGGTTTTATTTTTTTCTTTTTTCTTTCCATCCAGGAGTCCAACCAGTATCTGTTTAATTCTTGTTTTACAGTTATTGTGAGGTGATTCATCGTTGTGTTTGAGTTAACCAATACATAGTTCCAGATACGTTTAAGAGGTCATTTCAGTCAGCCTTTCTGAAAACAGAAACTCCTCTAGATATTTTCCAGGAAAAAACTTAGCAAAGAAAATATATGTTTACAAAACAGTTGAAATGTCTTGGGAAGAGAAGTCAGGGAGAACTATTGCTGGCTTTGCTAACATTGAAGGAAGCCAATCATGTTTCTCTCAGTTGCCAGTAACATTGAAGCATAGATTTGTAAGCTTGTCCAGAAACTTCTGTTAACCTTATATTTGCCCTCAGTCAGCACCTGCTAACACAGCAGGAGTATCCTAAATTTTTCTGTTATGACCTCCTGATCATGAGCAAGTGCCTCTCCTTGGAGAAATGAGAACTAAAATTCCATTGACAATCTAGTTGACAAACTTTCTACAACAAATTTGGTCACCAGTTGCTTGGGACTGTCATTGTTTAGCTGCTAGGGCCCATTACCTTTCATCACTGTTCGGTGGCCACCTCGCAAAGACTGTGGCACAGTGCTTAGTCACTCAGGTGCCGTGGGACTCTTGGGGTTGGTACTCAGTCCTGGCTCTGTTCACTAGTTGTGTGGCCATCAGTGGGATAGTTTTCTTTTATGCCTTCAGTTTCCTCATCTGTAAATATAATTTTTAGCTTTCCATCATTTGTATATCAAGGGAGAGCTTACAAAGGTTGGTGTATTGCTAAGTAGTGAACAATATTTAACATAGAAATCTTCAAGTTTGTTAGTATCCGTAAATCAGATTAAAACAAGGATATAATTGGAGTCTTCAATGCAAGTAAATATTTGCATCTTACCTTGGCATTAAGGCATCCGTTGTTAAGGCAGTAGTGTAGTTACCTTCCAGGTGGCATTCAACAGATGACTCCTCAGTGGCTATAAAACAAACGGCAAACAAACAAAAAAATAGATTAAGAAAACACTCACAGATCATCTAAAATAAAGAGGAAAAAGCAACTATCTTTGTTGAGCCTATAATAATCCTTTAGTCGGCTGTGCGTGGCGGTTCACACCTGTAATCCAAGCACTTTGGGAGGACGAGGGAGGTGTATCACCTGAGGTCAGGAGTTTGAGACAAGCCTGGCTAACATAGTCAAACCTCGTCTCTACTAACAATACAAAAATTATCCGGGAGTGGTGGCAGGCACCTGTAATCTCAGCTACTCGAGAGGTTGAGGCAGGAGAATTGTTGGGACCCAGGAGGCAGAGGTTACAGTCAGCTAAAATTGCGCCATTTCCAGCTCAGGTGACAACAGTGAGACTCCATCTCAAAAAAAAAAAAAAAAAAAAAAATTCTTTAGTTAAAAGTGGTAAATTTCTCCAGAGGTTTATATATTTATTGTTTGTTTGTTTGTTTGGTTTTAGTCATATGTGATTATAATTATTTCCTATTGGCCAACCTTAGCAATTTCTAAGAGAAAAACAAAATCAATGATTTATAAAATAAATAATTAATAAAATATTTTAAAAGAAAAATTCTAAAACAACATTGGCATTGAAAATTCACTATCAGTAGACTAGAAATTTTGAAGAGTTCCTAGAAAATAGGAAACTAATTGTATATGATTAAAGAGAGCTGGAAGAAAAAAAGTCAGAAAATATGGAGGACAGAAAAAAAAGACATAGAATTAATAAAACACCATTTACTTTAGGGAAAAAAGCTGAAAATTAGTATTAATTTAGGAGACAAGTTTATTATTGGAACAAAACATATCAAAGTTGTAACATATTAGATTTCTCTCTATATAATTGTTTATTAAACCACAGCCAATATCATGCCGAATGGACAAAAACTGGAAGCATTTCCCTTGAAAACCAGCAAAGACAAGGTTGCGTCTTTCACCACACTTATTCAGCATGGTATTGGAAGTTCTGGCCAGGGCAATCAGACAAGAGAAAGAAATAAAGGTATTTAAATAGGAAGAAAATAAGTCAAACTATCTTTGTTTCCAGATAACAGAATCCTATATCTAGAAAACCTCCTCTCCTCAGCCCAAAAGCTTTTTATGCTGATAAGCAATTTCAGTAAAGTCTAATGATACAAAAATCAATGTGCAAAAATCGCTAGCATTTCTATATGCCAACAACAGGCAAACCAAGAGCCAAACCACTAATGAACTCCCATTCACAATTGCCGCAGAAAGAATAAAATACCCAGGAATACAGCTAACAAGGGAAGTGAAGGAGCTCTTCAAGGAGAAGTAAAAACCATTGCTCAGAGAAATCAGAGATGATACAAACAGATGAAAAAACATTCCAGGCTCATGGATAGGAAGAATCAATATTTCAAAAATGGCCATACTTCCCAAGGCAGTTTATAGGTTCAATGCTATTCCCATTAAACTACCACTGACATTCTTCACAGAATTAAAAAAAAAAAAAAAAAAAAAAAAAACTATTTTAAAATTCATATGGAACCAAAAAAGAGCCTGAATAGCCAAGGCAATACTAAGCAAAAATAGCAAAGCAGGAGGCATCATACTACCTGATTTCAAACTATACTACAGGGCTACAGTAATGAAAACAGCATGATACTGATACAAGAACAAACACATTGACTGATGCAACAGAATAGAGAGTCTAGAAATAAGACTGCACACCTCAAAGCATCTAATCTTCGATAAACTTGACAAAAACAAATAATGGGGAAAGGATTCACTATTTAATAAATGGTGCCAGGAAAACTGGTTAGCCATATGCCAAAAATTGAAAATACACTCTTTCCTTACATCATATACAAAAATCAACTCAAGATGGATTAAAGAGATAAATGTAAAACTCAAAACTACAAAAACTCTAGAAGAAAATCTAGCCAGTACCATTCGGGACATAGGCATGGGCAAAGATTTTATGATGAGGACACCAAAAGCAATTATGCCAAAAGCAATTGCAACAAAAGTAAAAATTGATAAATGGGATCTAATTAAATTAAAGAGCTTCTCAACAACAAAAGAAGTTATTTGGCCTAGCAGTCCTATTACTGGGTATATACTCAAATGAATACAAATTGTTCTAATATAAAGATACATACACACATATGTTCATTACAGCACTACTCAAAATAGCAAAAACATGGAATCAACCCAAACACCCATCAATGATAGAATGGATAAAGAAAACGTGGTACATATACACTATAGAGTACTATGCAGCTATGAAAAGGAATGAGATCATGTCCTTTGTGGGAACATGGATGGAGTTGCAGGCTATTATCCTTAGCAAACTAATGCAGAAACAAAAACCCAAAAACTGCATGTTCTCACTTATAGGTGAGAGTTGAATGATGAGAACACATACACACTGGGGAAACAACACACACTGGGGTCTGCCAGAGGGTTGGGGGTGTGAGGAGAGAGAGAATCAGGAAGAATAGCTAATGTATTCTGAGTTTAATACTTGGGTGATGGGATTATCTGCGCAGCAAACCACCATGGCAAAAGTCTACCTATGTAACAAATGTGCACATCCTGCACATGTACTCCTGAACTTAAAATAAAAGTTTGAAATAAAAATAAATTTTAAAAAATCATTAATTTGTGAAGACAGCCAAGCTCACCACTATATCACTAGTGTAAAAAAGTCATTTATTCATGTATGTGATTAGAGTCAATAATGCTTGCAAGACATTTGAGAATAAGTAATAAATTTAAAAAGAACCAAAATAAAGCAAGTGATTAAATATAAATAGCATAATTCAGATAACAGAAAACGACTTTAAAATATTTCAACACTGTTCTTTATGTATTAATAAGTTTGATAGAATATTGTATATATAAATTCAAAGCCTGTTGATTATAAGAGTATTCCTTGAAAAAAATAAATTATTTGAAGGGGTTAGTAAAAAATTAAGTACAGGTTATAAAGTTGTCAATCTAGAATATACATTCATAGAGTGAGGAACAAAAAAATAATTAAAAATACAGGACATAAAAAAAGAAGAAACACAAATTAAAGTAAAAGCTCTATGAAATCAATGAGAGAGTGGATTGAGACCTTGTTTTAACTCAGTTTACTAGGAAAAACAAGGTGACAATTTCAAAGTTCTCGCAAAATTTATTTTGAGCATTGATCCATCCAGAAAAACTAGCATTAAATCAGAACATTTTTGACATAAATTGGCAAATGTTTAATTACATAACCACAATTGTGGAAAGTTTATTACAAAAAATCATATTTCAGTAAAAAGGAAAGCATGATTTCAAATAAGAAATAGGTATGAAAAATAAAATTAATTGACAAAGATTTATGTATTTTTATTTATAAATAAACAATGATTATAGATTGTCTAAGTGATTGCTTACATATGCTTAAAATTGTGTAAATGTGAAATCCAGATGATCTCACTGTGGAAGGTGATGATATAAGTTATGAACATATTTATGATTAAAATATCAATAATAAAAATTTTACAATAACATGTATAAAATATTTTGTGTGATTGATGCCATGTTGTGTTCTTTTCCTATTTAGTCAGAGGTTAATTCTTCACAAAGACAGAAAATTATGCATTTTAATATTAACAACTTATGAGTAATCATTAGATTTCCCGGAAAAAGTATGGATGTATTCTGTATCACTACAGCAAAGTAGAAGAAACATGATAATAACAACAATTGATCAAACAAAAAGCAGAAAAGAGTAAATGCATGAAAGAAAATGAAAAAAGGAGAATAAATTGAAAACATGAATTTTGTTTACATTGTAAATCTATGTCTTTAATTATGCTTCTAATTAGAAATAACACCAAATATATCATTTACTCCAGATGTTCAAATGGACGAAAATACCCATTTAAAAAGCAGAGCCTCATATAAGAATGAAATTGACTAACAACGTCCTATAAACCAAAGACATAGATAAAATAAAAATAACAGAAAAATTTGTTTTAACAGAAAGATGTAAAATATTTACCATTTTATTAACAAATAAAAAGATCTCCAGGCTCCGTGTCTCATGCCTGTAATCCCAGCACTTTGGGAGGCCAAGGCGGGAGGATCACAAGGTCAGGTGATCGAGACCATCCTGGCCAACATGGTGAAACCCCATCTCTACTAAAAATACAAAAAATAGCTGGGTGTGGTGGCGCATGCCTGTAAGCCCAGCTACTTGGGAGGCTGAGGCACGAGAATCAATTGAACCCAAGAGGTGGAGGTTGCAGTGAGCTGAGATTGCACCACTGCACTCCAGCCTGGCGACAGAGAGAGACTCCTTCTCAAAAAATAAACTAAAAAGATGTAGTCATATTGATAATAAAATAAACAGAATGCCAAACCAAAAACAGAAAAGTTAACAGACAGAAATATTTTGTTTTGATAAAAATTAAAACCATGGAGATTAAAAAATAATGAATCATCGTGCACACCATGATATATATTTGAAATGTCCACAGGATAACATGGATATACAGAAATGTCCAATACACAATCATGACAGATGAATTTAGAGCATGGTTTTTGGAAAGCAATAGATCAAATATTTAAGTAACATGATCTAAAAGCCTTATCTCACACTATGTAACCTTATTTTTTTGCAAATAATTAAATCAGATTATAAATTAGACCAAGCAGAAACCATTCTCTCTCTGTCTCTGTCTCTGTCTCTGTCTCTCTGTCTCTCTCTCTCTCTCTCTGTCTCTCTCTCTCTCTCTCACACACACACACACACACACATAAACATTCTCTTTTTGAAGCAAAGGATATAACACAAAAAAACGAAACTCATACAGGTTATCTTTTACCACAGTTTAATGGAATTGCATGCCAAAGCTTTATATTTGTGTATGTATGTTTATCTATACAAGATAAACAAGGGAAGTTCATAGGATAGGGCAAGGTGATAGTAACTTTTCAAAGGGGAAAGATTTAGGGAATTTCTAGAGGTAGCCGTAAATGTGTGCATTGTTTACAGACTATGTAGGCACAGATGAAAGAAACTATAATAAGTATTGTTCAACTGTAGCTCACAGAGTTTGAGAGACAAGCAAATTGTTGAATTTTAAAATATTTTTTAAAATGCACAGACTATGCTTTCTTGGCTTAAGTCATATTCCATACTGAATCATGCAGGTTGAGACTTACAAGAATTATACCTATCAATCAGAAAATTGGAATAAGAATGTTTCAGAAATGATTAAATTTATTCACTATTAAATAGACGAATAAATGTTTATTAAATATATACTGTATCCTATATTTTAAGTTAATAGATAAGGGATTTATTTAGGAAATTAAATCTTGTAGACATATGATGGATTGGATGTAGGAGAAGCAAGAAAAAAATACAGCAAGGGACACATCATCAATATATCACCACAAGAAAAACTGTAGAGTTTTAAGTCTTTATGTAAAGGTTACAAGAGAATTATAGTAGAGATCCCAGAAATGGTTTAGAATATATTGAAGTTTTCATTTTTTCAAAAGTCCTGCTTTTAGGTAAAGGCATTCTACCATATTGTGCATTTTTTTCAGGAATAATGCTCAGATGTATCAGTATGTATGAATAGAAACAGGATGCTCCACAATTGGTGGTTTCTCAGCAAAGTGCAGAGTAAAATGCTTAATAATAGCTGCTAAACAGTCACTATAATGCTGAACCATAGTTTTCAAGCTGGAGAAGTGGGAAAGAAGAGAAGTAAATTCCAAGAAAGCTGAAATAACTCAGTTGGGAGAGTGTTAGATTGAAGAGAAGTAAATGAAGGGCTACAGATAAAGTGTATGAAAATTAGAGGATAAATAAGACTGATAGTCTTGGTGAAGTTGAAAAATTGCTTCGCAAGATGGAGGAATAGGAGGTTTTGTTCAAACAGTAGAACACATGAATGAGTGATTTTGGAAAATTTCCAGGGTTTTTGTTTTGTTTTGTTTTATTTTGTTTGCAGCAACAAGTTAGAAAATAGACACAAAATTGGGTTTGAAGGGGAGCTCCGGAAGAGGTAGGGTACTGAAGTCAGGATTGGAAGCATCCTTCATGTAAATCGTAAGATCATTGAAAGTAGTGAGCAGGATTGAAATAAAAATTTGAAGCAAGGAGTTAAGTATTGTTATATATGTGATTAAAAGTTTTCTAGTGTACAGTAAGGGGTGAGAAAAAGTAGTACAGTAAGACTGCTTGAGCTCCTATAAACATGGATTTTCAAATGATTGAATGGGAGAAATAGTCTAAAAATGACATTGGGAAGCAGGAAACACAAGAACCTTAAATGTAAGAGGTATAAGCTTTATATGAATGATAAGATATTAACATACAGCAAGGTTTCTGTTAAGAAAAACAGAAGAAATTTGTGGGAAGATTTTGAGTGCTACAGAGGAATTTTCTGATTGTGGACTAGGATACTCAAAGCTCAGTGGAAAGAAGTGGTATAAGGAGAAAGGGGGTAATAGGAGACAACATGGAATAACGCAAGAGGTATCAATGTTAACATGTTAGTATTCATGGGTAAACACAGGAGAGCGGGGTGAGGTGGGCTTGGACTTCTAGGGATGATTAATATACACAGAGACGGGACATAAAATGGATTCTTTCATTAGAGCAGTGGGAGAGGAACATGAAAATAACATTGAGGTTCTATAAGATTTCCCCAATGCCTTTATGGGATATTGAATACCCCTGCAAGCTACCATTGGAGGAAGACAAGAATTTAGATGGCAAGTCAGGAAGATCTTAGGTAAAGGCATTCTAACCGGAAGCCCAACAGGTTACTAAAATCATGAGAGAGATGGAATATCCCTGATTGCTAAGGAGTGAGGTGGCTCCTGGAAGGGGCTTTCTGTCAGCTTAGTTAGGGGTATTTGACCTGCATCTAAGTGGAGTCACACTCCCATGTGGAGTGACTAAAGTGGCAGAGAAAAGTGTGCCAGTGACCTTTTTGAAGATTAAAATGTGTGCCAGTATCCTATTGGTAATTGGCAGGAAGGCCCTTTGTTCTCTTGGCTGATGTGTAGTCCAGTGAATTGAAAGCCTGTCTGTGGCCCAAGTAATTGATCATTCAAGTTAGAAGAAAGAAAATTTTCTTATGAAGGTATCATAACTAGTATACATCACAAATTGCATTTGTTTATAATCTAATTATAAATGACATCAAACCAAAACCAATAAATATTTTATTTATACACTTGTAGTTATTTCCTGACTTTGTTGATGTAAGGTTTGTCTTTAAATAAAACTATTGGTATTCTTAATAAATATATAGAGAAAGACAATACAATTGATGACAACATTCTTTATAGCTTCCTACTTTGACTACAGTACCAATTCTTCACATTGGGTATTTGTCTACTCAGAGAAATGTCTGTATATAAAGCTGGCCTTATATCATTATGAAGCAAATGGCTACATTTCTACACTTAGAGAAATCATTCATTTCTAGTTACATCATCGAGGAGTAACTGAACTTATTCATCTTCTGCTACTTTTAGATTAGCTGAGATCATTTAAGGTTACATAATGAACAAATGAAAAACTGTAACATAATTTTATTCTGATAAATGGATAAGGTGTGGGAGATTTCAGATAGTAAATCTGCATAGTAATTTAGATTTTTCAGAGAGGTATAACATTTATGACAACGGTATATAATTCAATTCAGTTTGAAGATTGATCTCACCAATCAAGTACTGTCATTGGTTGTAATTTACGCAAGCCATGATCTTAAGCATTTTTAACTGACTATGGCACCACACCAATGCAAGTATGGGCATTGAGAGTTGGAAGTTCTCAATTTGTAATTTAATTGTTCATTTTTTTGTATCTGGAGAAGCTGATAGGAAAAAGTACAACAATGTTGGGGTAGTTGAAAAGCACTCAATACATTGGGAAAGAGGAATGCTTGTTGTCTTAGCAACATATCATATTTTTCTAAATCAGAAAATCTGTATAGCCAATTTTACTAGTGTAACTCTCATTTAATTAGTGTTTTGCCATTTAGACAGATTTACTACAGAGCTAGCTTTCTATAACACAACAATAATAATCAGCTTCAAAATAATACATTGTATTGAGAACTACACAATGAAGCCATTCAAGACATGATTTTCAGAATGAAGTGCACTTGAATTTAGTCCTTGCTTTTTGCCACTTATTAGCTAGGAAGCCTGGAACTAATTGAGTTCTCAGGATAGTTTAATTATCTTGAAAAGGAGAATAGCACTATATACTTCATAGGAGATACAATGACGTTTTAAAAGATATTACAGTCGTCCCTGAGTATCCACAGGGGATTGGTTCCAGGACCCCCTGGGGATACCAAAATCTACTGATGCTCAAGTCCCTTACATAAAATGGCATAGGATTTGCCTGTAACCTGTTCATATTCTTTCATTTCACCTCTAGATTACTTATAATAATCATTATAAATTTTCTTTAGATTACTTATAATGCTTATGCAATATAAATGCTATGGAAATAGCTGTTAAACTGTACTTGTTCTTTTACATGTATTATTTTTTATTGTTATTATTATTTTTTAAAATATTTCCAGTCCATGGTTAATTGAATCTACATAAGCCAAACCTGTGGATGTGGAGGGCTGACTGGGTGTGTAAAATGCTTAGCATATTTCTTAGTCAACAGGAAGGAATCAGGAAAGAAGATTATTATTATTAGATATTATTATCACCAAATTTATTTATAATCAAAAGTTAGTTAAAATTATTTTCTAAGCCATAATCTTTATACATAAAAGGTAATTTTTTGTCGTCTTTCTACATTAGTGACTAGATCATTGATTATCAGATTTCAAAGTAGTTTACCTTAGAGCAGAAAATAATAATCAAATTTTAAATAAAGCAAATTATGTAAACATTAGTTTACACATTTCAGACATTAACTGCAAAAATAAACACAAAGAAGAGAAAAAGGAACACTTGGAAAGGTTTAAATGACCAAATTTGATCACACACTTCACAGGCAAACGGTTTTCAGGCACATTTGATTTTCAGAGAAAAAACTGGGCATGCCATATACAAGAAATGTAGCAGAAACATAAACAAAAGATCATATTCTTGTAATTTATGCATTGGACTTATTTTCTTTATATATCCAGTATCTGCTTTTATGTCAGTTTAATAACTGTATTTTAATAGCTGATGCTTTTAAATATTTATGTATGCAAATACCTTCAAAAAATCTATATATACAATATTGCATGTCTTATTTCTACATTTTGTTTGTATTTATATAATTCAAATTATTTGCTTTTGATTTACTTTAATTATAAAATTAGTTTGATATAAAATGTCTCTGTAAATATTCTGTTTTACAAATATACCATAGTAGGAGTAAATTTTTGGTATATTCTTTTTATGTGTCATTGTGATATCTGATAAAGCTCATCAATGTATCACTGGTATTCAAACCAGAATGAGCTTTATACCAAATCTCATTATTAACTTTAAATATTGACTCAATACTTAGTAACTCCAATAACTGATTTCTAGTGCCCCATTACTAAAGTAGCATTATAGTTTTTCAGACCACATTATTTAATAAGGTTTGTGTAGATGACAGCACACATATTATAGTAGCAGGAGCTAGACAAATTCCTAGGCAGATAGGGGAGGGTCCTAGGTGAAACCTGACTTTCAAAGCAAAGACAAATTAAAGCTTGAAAATCAAGCTTCCAGTTCCAGGTAAAGTCCTTGACCAGAGTGAGAATTTCCCCCATGCCTTTTAGCCAACCGAATGGTGCTTTTTTTCCAGGCTATCCATGGACCAATCAGCACACACTCCTACATTGAGCCTATAAGAACCCCGGACTCAGCTACAAATAAGGACTACCTGCCTTTACGTAGGAGCTAGCTACTTCTGGTGCCCTCTTTGCTGAGAGCTATTCCGTTGCTCAGTAAAACTCTTTATTGCCTTGCTCATTCTGCAGTTGTCCACATAACCCCATTCTTCTTGGATATGGGACAAGAACCTGTCACCAACTGAAAAAACAATGGGAGAGACAAGGGCTGTAATACATTCCTGGCGTGCTCACAAAGTTGCAGGAAGTGACATGCTCCTGTTTGCTGAACCACAGGAGAAAAGGCCTGTGACCCTTCTGGGGACTCAGACTTGAGAACTCCCTGAGCCACAGCTGTGACATGCCATAACACCCGCTTGGGGCTTCTGTTAGTTGCTGGCATTACTGAGTTTTCAGGTGCCACCACATTCCCTTTGTCCAGGTGCCAGGACCCAAGGCAGAAGCCATTTGTGATATGCCTGTTCCAGACACAGCCTCACATGGAGCCAGCATCTGTGCCAGAGCCTGGAGCTGCCTGCCCCGCTGCAGCAGCTGGCTCACCTGGCTGTGCACCATGGCCGGATTCCTTGCTAGCTTCTGCACACACCCCTCACTGCTCCACACCCGGCTTGCCCACGGCGAGTGTAGGATCCTGGGCAGTAGTGTGAGCCAAGCACAAGCTGCTGGGATGAGTGGGCAAGTGAAACTCAAGCAGAGTGGCCGCTGATCATGGAGGTCTCTGGCTGGTGAAGCGACACCCCAAAGAATCTTGTATCTTTGGCACCCCAAAGGATTACCTACAAAGATATTGTAGGTAATTATAAAGATATTGTAG
This sequence comes from Papio anubis, assembly GCF_008728515.1. Lineage (NCBI taxonomy): Eukaryota > Metazoa > Chordata > Mammalia > Primates > Cercopithecidae > Papio > Papio anubis. The sequence continues at coordinate 12,638 of NW_022159278.1, read as the reverse complement.
GTACAATATAATTACAAAGATATTGTAGGTAATCCTGTATCTTTGGTAATTACAAAGACATTGTAGGTGCAGTATAATTAGAAGATATTGTAGGTAATTCTGTATCTTTGGCACCCCAAAGAATTACCTACAATGATAATGTAACATGCTTATAATAAAATTCCTACTACTCAACATTTAGTTATCAAAATTTATCTAAAAAGAAATAAAAAGATTGAAACAGCTTTTGCAGTAACATGAGATGGAGAGAGGGTGATGGCAGGACATGAGGCAGCAAAATTAAAATAATCCAGGAACAGCATTTTCCCATTAAAGAAAATGAAAATGGTGGCTCAAGATTTACTAGCATTTAGCAAAGCCATCATAGTTGTATAGTTATAAGAAGCATTCTATTTGCCTGAAAAATCAAAGAAAAATAACTTGAAAAGATATAAACTGTAACATATAATATTGAGAAGGCTTTAGAGTATGATATAATTATAGCAGCCTTTATTTGAATTTCTATGAATTGTTTTATGTGAAATTGCAATGAAAGTTGTTTAGGTTAGATTACAAATCACATCTAACAACAAATGACAAGCTCTTACAATCTGTAAACATCATTTTTACTTCTATAGGGTTATATATTTTATCCTCACTTTATTTCTAAGCCACTAATCTAAATATTATTGCTAAGGGTATAGTGATAACTGACATATGTATACCACGTGTAAAGCAGCACTCAGTTGCCATATGTTATAAAAGATATTATGTTTAAATTGTAGATTATAGGTTTACAACAGAAATTTAAATACATAGAACTAGACTTTAGAGAAAGCCAACAAACTTTTACAAGAAATCAACAAAGCTTGCCAGTGTGATTTTGAATGTTTTCATAAGCAGTAAAAAAAGCAATGAGAAGTAGTGTCCTCTTTTGATCTTTCTGTTTCATACTATTAAATTTTCAAAAACTTTGCTCATTTTGTTATTTTTATTTTACTTCCAAATAAATATGTCTACATTGACTATTTTATCTCAGCTTTACAAAAACTCCTTCATTTCAATTCTTACATAAATATCAAGTATAAATTATTTTGTTACATGCGCTATAAGATTGTCCATTGCATAAAAGAATAAAGACAAAAATACTAACTATAATAATAAAACTATAGGGCAAATAAAGTGAGCAGAATGAAGTAGTAAGAACATCTTTATTAATGATATAGATAGTTTAATAAACTATATGTAATTTTAGAGTTAAAATACAGAGTTCATGTAATTTTCAAATTATACATTCATAATTTTATGTTTATCCACTTTATTTTCACATGTGCTTTATTTTCCTGCAGGGGCCTACACATTTTGTACCCAAAATTGTATTTTCTTTTCATCATCTCTTCTTTTATCAGTTAAGCAGCACTGAAAAGCCATGACCCATTCTGTGCTCTTTGCATGTGACAGTAATCCAACTAGAACCAACCTAAGCAAAAAGAGAAATATATTTGTGTGTGTGACCAAGCTCTGAGTATTGTAGAATGGAATCTAGCCTCAGAGAGAACTAGGACTAGGGAGAAGGTGGCTTCAGTACTCTATGCTTTTCTCTGTTAATGTAATCTTCTGTGTCCTATTAGACATAGACTTTCTCCTTCTTGCTGAGCATATGGTTTCTGGCAAATGACCTTCAGCTTCAGCACTCTGAAGAAATTCATGCTTCCCCCCATTCTGCTTATCTATGAATCCCAGTAAGGATGCTGCTTATCCTAGTCCAACTGGCCAAAAATTACCCTGGCTAGAAATGCTGAGAGTTGTAACTGCCCATCCTGAGTCCAATCACTCTGCCTAGGGTTTAAGATTATATAGAAAACATAGATTTACATTTGGTCCATATTTAAGAGGAAGCAATGGGAGGAAGGTAGAAAGATGAGTAATCTTCCAAAGGAATAATAAGGATGGAGTAACCCAAACTTGGCCTCTAGTAAAATAAGTTATAGTAAAATGGAATTGATCCCAAGTTATAAGCTTCATCAATTTACTAAAATGTGCCTATTGAAAAGAGTAACTAAAAATATCGAAGTTTTGAACCTATGAGTATTGCTAAGAGGTCATTTTTTATGATATATGTGTTTTAACATGGAGTTTGACCTTTATATATGTGATGTTTTCTTTTATCCTGTCCTTTTATTTTTCTCACTTGTATTAACGTGAAATGAGGAGAGTAATGAGTAAGCTGCTTCTATAAGCTCACTTGATTAACAAAGCAGAGATTATTAATAAAATGTGTTGTCAATGCTACCCCATTCTCAGTTATTTTTTTTTACTTTTAAACTTTTAGAGATAAGGTAAAGAATAACTAATTGCTCTGAAGCTTGAAAACATCAAGTTTCATGACATAAAGATTAACCAAGTTTTTTGGCAAAATAAGAGAAAATGTATAGCTTAAGCTAAATAGTTTCCTTCTTTCATTATCCTCATTCTTCCCCACTAGCATACACATATTACTTGTACCAGTAACAATATTACCTAAAGAACAGAAGCCAGGTGTTTGCTGCTTAAATAGCTTCTACTTTTATAATAGCAAGACTACAGATCCTCTCCAAATTCTCAATTATTTTATTTCATTGTCAATAAAGTAGTGCTTCACATGTGTTCCAGAAGAACTTTTTCAATTGCATTCACAGGGCAATTACCCTTTCCTCTTTCTTACCTGTTCACATCAGAATGACTTGGGAAATTTTTGTTTTCATTGTCACCAGTCATGAATGTTGATATTCAAACAAATAGTACTTGCCAGACATTGCCAAAGGTGCTAAGTTGTCTTATATCTGAGCAGCCCTTTGAATCCCTTGAGACTTGGGAAGAGGGGTTCTGCTCCAGTGCTGATCACACTTCGTCATACTTCATGCTCGTGCCCAGATTATACCAAGTATCTCCTGAAATGTTTCATCATCTTATTATATTCATTCTTGCAACCACAAGGATTTAAACCCATTTCTGACATGGTGGGGACTGTGGGCGGGATGGAAGCAATACTGTGATCTTAACTCTGTCTTCTATTCATAGCTACTCACCACGTTGAAGAAAATCCCCCTTCTCCTTCAGTTACAAAAATAAAGCTTCTATGCTAAAGTTTCCTGAACTCAAAAAGAACAGGGGATAGAAGGACAATTTGGTCCTTAGTTCAACCAACCAAAAGAAACCTTGTAATAAGAAAGTAATGCTCACTTAACTGCACCACAGGATACTCAAATATAATTTCTCGACCATCTACATTTGCATCCAATTGATTATTCTTACATTCAGCATGAAATGTGCTTGAAATGTCTGTGATACTTCCATTTCTAAAAATATTCATTTATGGTTATGCACAATTCACAACTGCAGTAAAAATGTAGCATAGGGAAGACTTCACAATATTGGACAACAAAACAATAGAATAGTCACACTACAATCATCTGGAAACCGGTAATAACTACACCAGTGCTCTATTTCCTACATAAATACAATCTGTATCCAGATTGTGTAGATTTCATGTGCTGCAACTATAACATACTTCATTATCATAGTATTCAGGAAGGAGTGCTATTTACATGGTGTTTCTACTTTAGGAACCAGTTTATGGCATTTTCTGTTGAGGTTCACTCTAACCAGATGTCTTTAGCCAAACTTCATAATCACTCTCTGGTGAGGCAGTGAAATGTAGAGGACGTAAATAAAGGGAAGCAATGAAACTAGAATGAATTGACAAAAATGAGTAACTAAGCCTGCAGCACCCCTGGTAATTTTATAAAGCCAGCTTCAGTGAATTTTAAATGCAATTTTTTATTTTATAAATTCTATTTAGCTAGAAATTGAAAACATGCCTCACCAAATTTAGTGTATAAAGTTACTTTGTTGCTCTTTCTAAAACATTTTTATATACATATTCTATTGCTATGTTACTTTTTTCTTCAAAGCAAATTTGTGTTATACATTTCTTAATTGAACTGGCCAATGTGTTATTAATGCAAAAAATATTCATTTCAGTCTAAAAATTTGCAAGAAAAAACTTTTGGAACAACAGCAATTAAAACTCTTTATCTATCTATCTATCTATCTATCTATCTATCTATCTATCTACCTACCTACTTATGAGATATTAACTCTCTCTATTTACAGGGAGATTTACTTTTCTCACTTGGTCTGTAAAATTTTAATGGCCATGTGCTGTTAAGTTTATTCATGGTCTTCTGCTTATCACTCGGTTGTTACTGTATTTCTCTGCTATGGGCAGATGTTTAGGTGTGGTCCAGATAGGGGTTCATATTTAAATCATATAGCTAGAGGCAGAGAAGCAGATTCCAAATACGTGTAACTCCTCAGCTTTTCTTTGATTTTCTCAAAGAGATTTCTGCTTGCACAAGACATTCAATTCGTAACACAGTTTTACTGAAAGCTTGAAGTAACAAGAGACATTTTTATTTTACAGTAACACAATTCCCTAAAAATAGAATATTTGACATTATGGTCTTAAAAGTTGTTTTCTCCCACTACTTCTTAGACCTGTCACGTGGGCTATGTGTTGGGATCTCTGGCAATCTATACTCTTTTATTTTTCAAGCTTACCTATATCATGCTTTGAGAAGGAGCATCATATCTTATTATTTAAGGCATTTTCAGTTTTCAATGTTAAGTCTACTCCGTATTAGACTTAGGGCTCATGTTTATAAACCAAATGATTTATTAATGTGTTAAGCTAAACAAGGTCTTCTTCTCTGACTCATTTCCATCACAGAACTTTAATAAGCTTTGATAATTAAGTATTTTCTTTTTGCTGTTGTACTTGTACTAATATTTGTAAATCAAAATAAGCATTATATAAATTTTATTCCTACTGATAACACTGGCTAATACCATTTTACCTTTCATCCTAAGGGGACATGTCAAAAAATTATTTTTTAAAATAATATTATATTTTATTTTAGATTCAGAAGGCACGCATGCAGGTTTTCTGGGTATACTGTTTGAGGTTTGAATTATAAATGATACAATCTCCCAGTTACTGAGGTTCTTCAAAATTTAATTAATATTGTTTGCTCCCTACATTACTAAATGATAATCATGAAAGAATTATTTTCAAAAATTATATAATGTGTAAGTAGTTATCACAATTTCAGTAATCATTAAGAGTAGTTAGTATAATTATGTCTAAATAATTTCCTATATAAAGTCACTTATTTGGAAACAATTAAAAACTGTTCTGAATTTTTAATATTAAATATATAATGTTACACTTTGATCAATTTATTATCATATTTTCTTTTTATTTATTTATGTTGATTATGTATTTATTTGTTTATTAGAGACAAGCTGGAGTAGAGTGATGCGATCATCCCTCACTGCAGCCTGAAACTCTTGGACTCAAGTGATCCTCCTGCCTCACCCTCTGGAGTGCCTGGGAATATAGGCATACACCTGGGAATATAGGCATACACCACCACAGCCAGGTAATTTAAAATATGTATATGCGTATATAAATATATATATATATATATATATAGAGAGAGAGAGAGAGAGAGAGAGAGGTTTTTTGTTTTTGTTTTTGTTTTGTTTTGTTTTTTTTTGTTTTGTTTTGTAGAGATGAAGTCTTACTATGTTGTCCAGGCTAGTCTCAAACTCCTGGCCTGAAGAGAACCTCTTGCCTCAGCCTCCCAAAGTGCTGGGATTACAGGTGTGAGTCACCATGTCCGGCCCCATTATCATATTTTTTAAAATAAAAAATAAATCATTTCATTAGAAAATGTTTAGTTTATGTCTCCATAATGTTATATTTAAATTTAAAATATGTGGTTTAAAATAAATGTTATTTCTATAACATGGAGTGCACTGAAAAATGATTATGCTATATCAAAAAGAAGTAGATCAAGGGCAGAATGTACCAAAATATTTTGGTAGCTTCAAATGAGGGTTATCTGTGTCTGATATGATACACTCTCAAATAAGTTGATCTTGTATAAGTCTATGAAATACCATCCCCAGAAAATAGAAAAGCTTTGCTGTGGTGTATGTCGTACAGTGAGCATACCCCAAATTCCTTTGTTTCATCAACTAGAGGCATATCCCAAATATATTAAAGAAGTGCAAACATTTTGTTTTGATTTCCCTGAAAGAAGTCACTGAGGTCTTATAAGTAGTAAAATAATAATCTGGATTATGTCACTGCATAAGTGAAAAGTATTAATGGGCCATGTTCTCTCCATGGCTATATGTTATACAATAAAAGTGACAGTCAGTGCTGGAGCAGCACTAGAATAATGCCATATATGGTTCCCCCGTGTTCTGAATTTATGAGCTTCACTGATTAGGCAAAAGTGACTTGGTTTGGGGAAGAATGAAACCCAGGAAGTTAAACATTTTTTTCAATTGATGAGAAATTACTTGCCTGGAAATTTTAGCTTTTATTTTTCTACATGACAATATTTTACAATGGGAGAAAATGAATAATGAAAATATATGGAACAGTAAAGATTATAATATATCTACTAATATTTGCAGTCCCATTCAAATGAATAAGGTAAGAGATTAATATTTTCTGGAACTTAATTTAACGGCAAGAAATGTACTATTTTATATTTTATTTTAAAAATCGTTCTTACACTTGTTTTTTGCTTCAAGCCTCTGGTAGTAATATTACATTAAAGTTAATTTAATGACATGCTTTTAAAAGCTTTTGATTTAGCCACTTCATAATACTGCTACAAATAATATCAATAATACTGATAATAACAGATAATCATAATTTAGTGTTTACTATGTGCCAAACAATATCTAGGAATGTTACATGTATTAATTTATGCAATCCTCCCAGCAATTTAGGAGATAGAATTAGTAACCCCATTTAACTAACAACAACACTGAAGCACAAATGATTTAAATAATTTGTCCAAGATCACATGACTAGGTAGAATTAGGCTTGAACCCAGGTGGTCTAGTGTTCCAGAATTTGAGTAATTAACTACTCTGCATGCTGTTTCCTACTTAATTAAAATTCACATTTTCAGATTGAACAGTCTTATGTATGTGTTTTATAAATATTAAAGAAATTTAAAAATATTTTATTAGTTATAAAATTATGTATGGGTATTTACAGTTGGAGCTATTTCAAAGCCAAAATAACTAACACACACAAATTATCTGGGAAATGTTTCTAATTTTCTCTTTTATTCAATGAAGAACGAGCAGTTTTCTAAAGAGCAATTTTGTATTTAAAAATAAATCTAACTCTACTCACCATTCTACAAAATGACTGCCATTTATTAAACTTCTTTGACTTTCATATTAAAATAATGAAATAACTCAATGGTGAGAACTCAATGTTTAATATGTCTTTAAAGAAGGTATTCTCATCATGTAAAGGGGGAAATTATATCATCAGATAAGTACTCACTATCTGTGAGACAACAGCGTACGAGTTCACGATATCCATTACAAAATGTCTCTGTCATGTTGGTCATATGGGCCCTTCACTATAATAGTTTGGCATTTATAAGTATTTTATATAAGAAAATAGAATAGGAAGTGTAATTTCAAATATATGTTTTATTCTTCTGTGATTACTTATATTTAATACATTTTAAAATCTGAGTTTTTCAAAGGAAAAAATAAACAAGTTAACAATAAATGGGGAAGTAACATATTGATAAGGGTGAACTAAAATAAACAGCTTATGTGTGAAGAGACATAACAGATTAGAGGTAAACTGATTATATTAAAATAAGTATATACATTTTTAAAATTCATTAAACTGATTTTGTCCCACAAATTAAAACTAAGTATCTACAACAATGCGTACATTTACTGCACAAAAATCTCGGTTAAAAAAAAAAAAAAAAAGGGCCTTGCAATCAGAATAGCATAAAAACCCAAGAAGTGTAGTTTACATGGAGTTATTTAGCAGAAACAAGAATGTCAGTCACTTCTCCGCCTGACCTTGTAAAAGAGTGAAAATCAGGTGCTTAATTGATTATGTGAATTTCATTTCCTGTCTCTTCCAATCCCAATGCTTGGTGGAAAGTGCTAATGAAAAATGAAATGACTAGAGGATGAACTGCAAGAAAGAGGAAAAAAAAGTGTGATCCATGGTTAACCACAAATTAAATTGTGCTTTTTTAAACTGCCTTCCATTGATATTCTGAAGTAAAATTGATCTTAAGTTAAATCACTCTTTTCTAACTGGCACTACCCTAAACATTTACTTTAGTGGAGATTTCTGCAGAACTATTTATTGGATTTCGTTGATGTTCAAAATTTTTAAATTGAATTTATTAGGTTAAAAGTCATTACTTAACATTTTGCACCCAGAATCTTGTGATCTTCCAGGTTATTATGTATTTGGCAGGGTTTTTTTAATTAAAGAAAAGTAAGTGCTGTTTATAAGACAGTTATCAACTGCAACATTAATATGCTAATCAAAAAGTTGAATCTTCTTAGGCTTTCCAGGAGAAAAAAAGTGATAAAAATATATTTACAAGATATAGAAAATAATTATATTTTCCCAAAATGATAAAACATAGTAAACTAATTTTTAAAAAATTGTAAGCAGACTTTTAGCAGTTTCAAACCAATGCTAAAATTGCATAGTGTATTGTTAAAGGTTTAATTAAAAATAGTCGAGGGGCGGAGCAAGATGGCTGAATAGGAACAGCTCCAGTCTCCAACTCCCAGCCCGAGCGACACAGAAGACAGGTGATTTCTGCATTTTCAACTGAGGTACTGGGTTTAACTCACTAGTGAGTGCCTGACAATCAGTGCTGGTCAGCTGCTGCAGCCCAATCAGCCAGAGCTGAAGCAGGGCGAAGCATCGCCTCACCTGGGAAGTGCAAGGGGAAAGGGAATCCCTTTTCCTAGCCAGGGGAACTGAGACACACAACACCTGGAAAATCGGGTAACTCCCACCCCAATACTGCACTCTACCAAGGATCTTAGCAAACGGGCACACCAGGAGACTATATCCCACACCTAGTCGGGAGGGTCCCAACCAAGGGAGCCTCCCTCATTGCTAGCACAGCAGTCTGCGATCTCAGGGCAAGGCAGCAGCGAGGCTGGGGGAGGGGCACCCGCCATTACTGAGGCTTAAGTAGGTAAACAAAGCCTCTGGGAAGCTCCAACTGGGTGGAGCTCACAGCAGCTCAAGGAGTCCTACCTGTCTCTGTAGACTCCATCTCTGGGGACAGGGCACAGCTAAACAACAACAACAACAAAAAGCAGCTGAAACCTCTGCAGACACAAATGACTCCGTCTGACAGCTTTGAAGAGAGCAGTGGATCTCCCAACACGGAGGTTGAGATCTGAGAACAGACAGACTACCTGCTGTCCCTGACCCCTGAGTAGCCTAACTGGGAGACATCCCCCACTAGGGGCAGACTGACACCCCACAACTCACAGGGTGGAGTACACCCCTGAGAGGAAGCTTCCATAGCAAGAATCAGACAGGTACACTCGCTGTTCAGCAATATTCTGTCTTCTGCAGCCTCTGCTGCTGATACCCAGGCAAACAGGGACTGGAGTGGACCTCAAGCAATCTCCAACAGACCTACAGCTGAGGGTCCTGACAGTTAGAAGGAAAACTAACAAACAGGAAGGACACCACACCAAAACCCCATCAGTACGTCACCATCATCAAAGACCAGAGGCAGATAAAACCACAAAGATGGGGAAAAAGCAGGGCAGAAAAGCTGAAAATTCAAAAAATAAGAGCGCATTGCCCCCTGCAAAGGAACGCAGCTCATCGCTAGCAACGGATCAAAGCTGGATGGAGAATGACTATGACGAGATGAGAGAAGGCGGCTCCAGTCCATCAAACTTCTCAGAGCTAAAGGAGGAATTACGTACCCAGCACAAAGAACTACAAATCTTGAAAAAGGAGTGGAAGAATTGATAACTAGAATAATTAATAGAGAGAAGGCCATGAACAAATGGACAGAGATGAAAACTGTGACATGAGAAATACGTGACAAATGCACAAGCTTCAGTAACCGACTCGATCAACTGGAAGAAAGAGTGCCAGCGATTGAGGATCAAATGAATGAAATGAAGAGAGAAGAGAAACCTAAAGAAAAAAGAAGAAAAAGAAATGAACAAAGCCTGCAAGAAGTATGGGATTATGTAAAAAGACCAAATCTACGTCTGATTGGGGTGCCTGAAAATGAGGTGGAAAATGGAACCAAGTTGGAAAACATTCTTCAGGATATCATCCAGGAGAACTTCCCCAACCTAGTAGGGCAGGCCAACATTCAAATTCAGGAAATACAGAGAATGCCACAAAGATACTCCTCAAGAAGAGCAACTCCAAGACACATAATTGCCAGATTCACCAAAGTTGAAATGAAGGAACAAATCTTAAGGGCAGCCAGAGAGAAAGGTTGGGTTACACACAAAGGGAAACCCATCAGACTAATAGCAGATCTCTCGGCAGAAACTCTACAAGCCAGAAGAGAGTGGGGGCCAATATTCAGCATTCTTAAAGAAAAGAATTTTAAAGCCAGAATTTCATATCCAGCCAAACTAAGTTTCATAAGTGAAAGAGAAATAAAATCCTTTACAGAAAAGCAAATGCTTAGGGATTTTGTCAGCACCAGGCCTGCTTTACAAGAGGCCCTGAAGGAAGCACTAAACATGGAAAGGAACAACCAGTACCAGCCATTGCAAAAACATGCAAAATGAAAAGACCATCGAGGCTAGGAAGAAACTGCATCAACTAACGAGCAAAATAACCAGTTAATATCATAATGGCAGGATCAAGTTCACACATAACAATATTAACCTTAAAGGTAAATGGACTAAATGCTTCAATTAAAAGACACAGACTGGCAAACTGGATAAAGAGTCAAGACCCGTCAGTCTGCTGTATTCAGGAGACCCATCTCACATGCAGAGACACATATAGGCTCAAAATAAAGGGATGGAGGAAGATCTACCAGCAAATGGAGAACAAAAAAAAGCAGGGGTTGTAATACTAGTCTCTGATAAAACAGACTTTAAACCATCAAAGATCAAAAGAGACAAAGAAGGCCATTACATAATGGTAAAGGGATCAATTCAACAGGAAGAGCTAACTATCCTAAATATATATGCACCCAATACAGGAACACCCAGATTCATAAAGCAAGTCCTTAGAGACTTACAAAGAGACTTAGACTCCCATACAATAATAATGGGAGACTTCAACACCCCACTGTCAACATTAGACAGATCAACGAGACAGAAAGTTAACAAGGATATCCAGGAATTGAACTAATCTCTGCAGCAAGCAGACCTAATAGACATCTACAGAACTCTCCACCCCAAATCAACAGAATATACATTCTTCTCAGCACCACATCACCCTTATTCCAAAATTGACCACATAATTGGAAGTAAAGCACTCTTCAGCAAAGGAGTACAAATTCTGTACAAGAACAGAAATTATAACAAACTGTCTCTCAGACCACAGTGCAATCAAACTAGAACTCAGGACTAAGAAACTCAATCAAAACCGCTCAACTACATGGAAACTGAATAACCTGCTCCTGAATGACTACTGGGTACCCAACGGAATGAAGGCAGAAATAAAGATGTTCTTTGAAACCAATGAGAACAAAGATACAACATACTAGAATCTCTGGGACACATTTAAAGCAGTGTGTAGAGGTAAATTTATAGCACTAAATGCCCACAAGAGAAAGCTGGAAAGATCTAAAATTGACACTCTAACATCACAAATAAAAGAACTAGAGAAGCAAGAGCAAACACATTCAAAAGCTAGCAGAAGGCAAGAAATAACTAAGATCAGAGCAGAACTGAAGGAGATAGAGACACAAAAAAACTCTCCAAAAAATCAATGAATCCAGGAGTTGGTTTTTTGAAAAGATCAACAAAATTGATAGACAACTAGCAAGATTAATAAAGAAGAAAAGAGAGAAGAATCAAATAGACGCAATAAAAAATGATAAAGGGGATATCACCACCAACCACACAGAAATACAAACTACCATCAGAGAATACTATAAACACCTCTACGCAAATAAACTAGGAAATCTAGAAGAAATGGATAATTTCCTGGACACTTACACTCTTCCAAGACTAAACCAAGAAGAAGCTGAATCCCTGAATAGACCAATAGCAGGCTCTGAAATTGAGGCAATAATTAATAGCCTACCAACCAAAAAAAGTCCAGGACCAGATGGATTCACAGCCGAATTCTACCAGAGGTACAAGGAGGAGCTGGTACCATTCCTTCTGAAACTATTTCAATCAATAGAAAAAGAGGAAATCCTCCCTAACTCATTTTACGAGGCCAACATCATCCTGATACCAAAGCCTGACAGAGATACAACAAAAAAAGAGAATTTTAGACCAATATCCCTGATGAACATCGATGCAGATGACATGATTGTATATTTAGAAAACCCCATTGTCTCAGCCCAAAATCTCCTTAAGCTGATAAGCAACTTCAGCAAAGTCTCAGGATACAAAATTAATGTGCAAAAATCACAAGCATTCTTATACACCAATAACAGACAAACACAGAGCCAAATCATGAATGAACTTCCATTCACAATTGCTTCAAAGAGAATAAAATACCTAGGAATCCAACTAACAAGGGATGTAAAGGACCTCTTCAAGGAGAACTACAAACCACTGCT
>NW_022159277.1:0-829 GCF_008728515.1 Papio anubis | reverse complement strand
CACCACCACCACCATCACCATTACCACTGACATCACTGTCACCACCACCACCATCTCCACCACCATCACCATCACTATTACTGCCATCACCATCACTACCATCACCATCATCATCACTATTACCACTACCATCACTGCTGTCATTGTAACTATCACCAGCACTACCAGCAGCATCACCACTACCACCACTGCCATCACCATCATCATTATCATCGTCATCATCACCACCACCACCATCTCCACCATCATCACTGCCCAATTTACCATCAGTTCCTACTTGGACCAGAGCCTTGCTAGTTGCATGATGTGTTGGCAGATAAGACAAAACCTCTTGACATTCTGAGAAAAAGTAAAGGTCAAGCCTGAGCAACATAGTTAGACCCTCTCTCTACACAAAATAAACAATATTAGCTGGGCATGGTGGTGTGCGCCTGTAGTCCTAGCTACTTGGGGGGCTGAGGGGAAGATCGCTTGAGCCCAGGGGGTCAGTCTACAGTGAACTGGGATTGCGCCACTGCACTCCAGCCTGGGCAACAGAAGGAGACCCCATTTTTTTTTTTTTTTTTTTGAGACGGAGTCTCGCTGTGTCGCCCAGGCTGGAGTGCTGTGGCCCGATCTCAGCTCACTGCAAGCTCCGCCTCCCGGGTTCCCGCCATTCTCCTGCCTCAGCCTCCCGAGTAGCTGGGACTACAGGCGCCCGCCACCTCGCCCGGCTAGTTTTTTTTTGTATTTTTTAGTAGAGACGGGGTTTCACCGTGTTAGCCAGGATGGTCTCGATCTCCTGACCTCGTGATCCGCCCGTCTCGGCCTCCCAGCACTTTGGGAGGCC
>NW_022159276.1:0-830 GCF_008728515.1 Papio anubis | reverse complement strand
TCTTTATAGCAGCATGACTTATAATCCTTTGGGTATATCCCTAGTAATGGGATGGCTGGGTTAAATGGTATTTCTAGTTCTAGATCCTTGAGGAGTCACCATACTACTTTCCACAATGGTTGAACTAGTTTACAGTCCCACCAACAGTGTAAAAGTATTCCTATTTCTCCACATCCTCTCCAGCACCTGTTGTTTCCTGATTTTTTAATGATCGCCATTCTAACTGGTGTGAGATGGTATCTCATTGTGGTTTTGATTCGCATTTCTCTGATGGCAAGTAATCATGAGCATTTTTCATGTGTCTGTTGGCTGTATGAATGTCTTCTTTTGAGAAGTGTCTATTCATATCCTTTGCCCACTTTTTGATGGGGTTGTTTGTTTTTTTTCTTGTAAATTTGATTGAGTTCTTTATAGGTTCTGGATATTAGCCCTTTGTCAGATGAGTAGATTGCAAAAATTTTCTCCCATTCTGTAGGTTGCCTGTTGACTCTGATGGTAGTTTCTTTTGCTGTGCAGAAGCTCTTTAGTTTAATGAGATCCCATTGGTCAATTTTGGCTTTTGTTGCCGTTGCTTTTGGTGTTTTAGACATGAAGTCCTTGCCCATGCCTATGTCCTGAATGGTATTACCTAGGTTTTCTTCTAGGGTTTTTATGGTTTTAGGCCTAACATTTAAGTCTCTAATCCATCTGGAATTAATTTTCGTATAAGGAGTAAAGAAACCATCCAGTTTCAGCTTTCTACTTATGGCTAGCCAATTTTCCCAGCACCATTTATTAAATAGGGAATCCTTTCCCCATTTCTTGTTTTTGTCAGGTTTGTCAAAGATCAG
>NW_022159275.1:0-830 GCF_008728515.1 Papio anubis | reverse complement strand
TCTTTATAGCAGCATGACTTATAATCCTTTGGGTATATCCCTAGTAATGGGATGGCTGGGTTAAATGGTATTTCTAGTTCTAGATCCTTGAGGAGTCACCATACTACTTTCCACAATGGTTGAACTAGTTTACAGTCCCACCAACAGTGTAAAAGTATTCCTATTTCTCCACATCCTCTCCAGCACCTGTTGTTTCCTGATTTTTTAATGATCGCCATTCTAACTGGTGTGAGATGGTATCTCATTGTGGTTTTGATTCGCATTTCTCTGATGGCAAGTAATCATGAGCATTTTTCATGTGTCTGTTGGCTGTATGAATGTCTTCTTTTGAGAAGTGTCTATTCATATCCTTTGCCCACTTTTTGATGGGGTTGTTTGTTTTTTTTCTTGTAAATTTGATTGAGTTCTTTATAGGTTCTGGATATTAGCCCTTTGTCAGATGAGTAGATTGCAAAAATTTTCTCCCATTCTGTAGGTTGCCTGTTGACTCTGATGGTAGTTTCTTTTGCTGTGCAGAAGCTCTTTAGTTTAATGAGATCCCATTGGTCAATTTTGGCTTTTGTTGCCGTTGCTTTTGGTGTTTTAGACATGAAGTCCTTGCCCATGCCTATGTCCTGAATGGTATTACCTAGGTTTTCTTCTAGGGTTTTTATGGTTTTAGGCCTAACATTTAAGTCTCTAATCCATCTGGAATTAATTTTCGTGTAAGGAGTAAAGAAACCATCCAGTTTCAGCTTTCTACTTATGGCTAGCCAATTTTCCCAGCACCATTTATTAAATAGGGAATCCTTTCCCCATTTCTTGTTTTTGTCAGGTTTGTCAAAGATCAG
>NW_022159274.1:0-831 GCF_008728515.1 Papio anubis | reverse complement strand
ATTTTTATCTATTAAAAAATATTACTCTCTAAAAAGATTCAGGTCTAAGTATTGATTATATATTTTTAAAATTGACTTTATTTCCATGAAACATGTATAATACATATAAGATTTTGAAATGACTAGTGATCTTGGAAAATAGTAGATTTTTGCATGAGGTGTAGGTCAATTTGATAATAAAATAACAGATTTCTGTTCATAGCATCTCCCTGTATTAAGTAGCTACTAAAATTATAATGACATTAGAAATTGTGTATGTGATAATTTTTCCTTCCACACAGAAAGCCAAGGTGTTAATTGAATACGAAATTGATCAAAGTGATTTTTAGTAGGAAAAGAATCATGAGAACCAAAAAAGATAGATTACTGGAACTATCATTAACAATTTCTTTCAGATCTTATATATTTATTATTCATTTACTCAAATACATGCTAATAGTTTTAAATCGTCTGTGCTGTGCTAACTTTATGATCCATGATTCTTGCCATTAAGACAAATATTTTGATTTTCAGAAAATAGAATTACCGCCACATATTTTCTCTATGCACACTGTACTATCATCTGAGCTGTCAAGAGGTTTTGAAATGTAGTAAACGCTCATGACTTACAGCCACATACTCTAATTTTCCACACGAGAAAGCTGAGACCCTGAGGACTAGGTTAATTTGTGGCAGAGTTAGAACTACTATTTAGGGCCGGGCGCAGTGGCTCACGCCTGTAATCCCAGCACTTTGGGAGGCCGAGACGGGCGGATCATGAGGTCAGGAGATCGAGACCATCCTGGCTAACACGGTGAAACCCCGTCTCTACTAAAAAAATACAAAAAAATT
>NW_022159273.1:0-831 GCF_008728515.1 Papio anubis | reverse complement strand
AGATGGGTGATTTCTGCATTTTCAATTGAGGTACCGGGTTCATCTCATTGGGGTGTGCCAGATAGTTGGAGCTGGTCCGCGGGTGCAGCCCGACCAGTGAGAACTGAAGCAGGGTGAGGCATCGCCTCACCTGGGAAGTGCAAGGGGGAAGGGAATCCCTTTTCCTAGCCAGGGGAACTGAGACACACAGCACCTGGAAAATCGGGTAACTCCCACCCCAATACTGCACTTTACCAAGGGTCTTAGCAAACGGGCACACCAGGAGATTATATCCCACACCTGGCCAGGAGGGTCCCACGCCCACGGAGCCTTCCTCATTGCTAGCACAGCAGTCTGCGATCTAACAGCAAGGCAGCAGCGAGTCTAGGGGAGGGGCGCCCGCCATTGCTGAGGCTTAAGTAGGTAAACAAAGTCGCTGGGAATCTCAAACGAGGTGGAGCTCACAGCAGCTCAAGGAGGCCTGCCTGTCTCTGTAGACTCCACCTCTGGGGACAGGGCACAGCTAAACAACAACAACAAAAAGAAGCAGAAACCACTGCAGACACAAACGACTCTGTCTGACAGTTTGAAGAGAGCAGTGGATCTCCCAACATGGAGACTGAGATCTGAGAATGGACAGACTGCCTGCTCAAGTGGGACCCTGACCCCTGAGTAGCCTAACTGGGAGACATCCCCCACTAGGGGCAGACCGACACCCCACACCTCACACGGTGGAGTATGCCCCTGAGAGGAAGCTTCCAAAGCAAGAATCAGACAGGTACACTCGCTGTTCAGAAATATTCTATCTTCTGCACCCTCTGCTGCTGATACCCAGGCAAACAGGGTCTGGAG
>NW_022159272.1:0-831 GCF_008728515.1 Papio anubis | reverse complement strand
AGGAAGAGGCTGGGGGCTGAAGAGGCAAAGCCGGGGTAATATAAGAATATCTTAGCTGCAGGGAAAAACACTCTTCTTTGCAATGAAGGCAATGAAATTAGAGGTAATTGTGAGACACAGAGATTCGATAAAACCTAGGGAGGTGATCAGGTAAGGGGGGCTGGAACTGGCTTGGGAGATGGAACAGCTGTTCCTCCCTTCCAGCACCGCTGGTAATAGCCCCTGTGTTGTAAGAATTGAACAAACAGTCCCTCCTGGCCCCAACCAGCGCTGCCCTGTAATGGGGGCAGCTAGAGCAGCCAGAGGAGTGGGGGTAGCTTGCCCACCTACAAGACACAAGCTTTCCCCCGAGACACCACCCTACTCCTGGGGTCTGGAAGCCCAAGAATGGTGGAGCTTGGACCTGCTGTAAGAGCAGGAGGCTAATGAGGATGACTACCATAGGACTGACCTCCCTTTCACCTGCAGGCCACAGGCCACCAGAGGCCCTGGGAGGAGCTAGGGCATTCCCTCCTTCCCTGTCCCCCGTGTCCTCCCTTTCACTTGCTGAGGATACAGTGGTAAGTAACTCACACCATGAAACAGAATGAAATGTGGAAAGTGCTGGTTAGGAAGCACAGGGCCACGTGGATGCATACAGCAGGTGAAAGCCCAGCACAGATGCTCCTCAGTTTGGGAAAGTCTTTAAGAAGAAGGGGTCTAGGCCGGGCGCGGTGGCTCAAGCCTGTAATCCCAGCACTTTGGGAGGCCGAGGCGGGCGGATCACGAGGTCAGGAGATCGAGACCATCCTGGCTAACACAGTGAAACCCCGTCTCTACTAAAAATACAAG
>NW_022159271.1:0-832 GCF_008728515.1 Papio anubis | reverse complement strand
TAAGTTTATATTCTCTATCACAGATCAATCAATATTAATCTTAGCTAAAATAATTTAACTTGTTTCTTAAAAACACATTTGCTTTTGTATGTAACAGCAGCTAAGTATTGAAAATCAAAGAGCAAATTATAAAACAGGATTAACCAAATATTAGGAAATTTTTACAGATGTTTGCTGCATCGATGGGGTAGGATATTTGCATCATCAATAAACTAATTCTTTTATTATTTCAAAGTAAATAATTTAGGTTAGAATATTTGTTATTGACATTTTAATCTTTTTTTCAGATTATACATTTGACAGTTATTTTTAAAATGTTTAAATGTTCAAAGAAAAATTACTAGAAATAGAAAAACTAATGTGAAAAGTAACAGCCCTCAAGAATTCCATCTCCCAGAAATAACTACTGTTAATAATTAGGTAGTGTTGCTACCACATTTTTGCTATGAGTGTACCAAAGTGAGTTTATAGGAAGGTACGTTGTGTTTTATAGCTAGCATTTTTCATTAACAGTGTGTTTTTGGCATCTTTGTTCTGCCTTATTCTTTTTGTCAGCTATTTGATATTCCATTTTATCAATATGTTATTATTTACCTAAGCAGTCCTTCATTGATGGATGAGTTGTAATGTTCCTGATGTAGAAAATTCCTAATTATTATGCTGAAATGAACATCTTTGTTCATTTGGGCACTTATGTAAATACTCTTAAAAAGTAAAGTTCTAAGACAAAAGATATCAATAAGGTTTTTTAAATTCTTTTCTTTTATTTATTTATTTATTTTTTATGAGACAGGGTCTCGCTCTGTCGCCCAGGCTAGAGTGCAGTGGTGCA
>NW_022159270.1:0-832 GCF_008728515.1 Papio anubis | reverse complement strand
GCTCTGTCGCCCAGGCTGGAGTGCAGTGGCTGGATCTCAGCTCACTGCAAGCTCCGCCTCCCGGGTTCACGCCATTCTCCTGCCTCAGCCTCCCGAGTAGCTGGGACTACAGGCGCCCACCACCTTGCCCAGCTATTTTTTTGTATTTTTTTAGTAGAGACGGGGTTTCACCGTGTTAGCCAGGATGGTCTCGATCTCCTGACCTCGTGATCCACCCGTTTCGGCCTCCCAAAGTGCTGGGATTACAGGCTTGAGCCACCGCGCCCGGCCGATAACCTTGTTATGTATTTAATCAGTGAACTTACTATACAATGAGAATGGACTATAAGTATACTTAACAACTCATTTTGTGAAAATTTAAAAAGCTGTATACTTGTGATTTGTACACCTTTCTATGTGTATGTTCTATTTGAAAACAGTTTGTGTCAAAATAATAGGTATGTCCAGGCATGGTGGCTCACACCTGTAATGCAAGCACTTTGGGAGGCTGAGGTGGGCAGATCACCAGAGGTCAGCCTGGCCAACATGGTGAAACCCATCTCTATTAAAAATACAAAAATTGGCCGGGCGCGGTGGCTCAACCCTGTAATCCCAGCACTTTGGGAGGCCGAGGCGGGTGGATCACGAGGTCAGGAGATCGAGACCATCCTGGCTAACATGGTGAAACCCCGTCTCTACTAAAAATACAAAAAAAAAACTAGCCGGGCGTGGTGGCGGGCGCCTGTAGTCCCAGCTACTCGGAGGCTGAGGCAGGAGAATGGCGTAAACCCGGGAGGCGGAGCTTGCAGTGAGCCGAGATCGCGCCACTGCACTCCAGCCTGGGTGACACAGC
>NW_022159269.1:0-833 GCF_008728515.1 Papio anubis | reverse complement strand
TAGGAGCAGACTGTAGCCTCTGGCTCTGTTTAAAGATTGTAGTAAACCTCTTACCTGGGATGGCCAGGGTGTAAATTATCTTGTTTAATCGAAATGTGAATGAGTCAAAGCTGGCGCCTGCATTGTTGATGAAATACCAGATTTTAAGGGAACATGTCAATGTACCATAAGATACCAGCAAAGTTCCTCGATGGGGTTCGGCGTGGTCTTGGAGGAGCTGGGCCTTAGGTCACCAGGGTCGTCTCTGGGAGCAGATGCTCAGTGTGGGCATTAGTCACTTAGCCTTTCCAGAGCCGAGGAACAGTTCGCTGTGGTGGTTTTTGGAACCTGAATTTTGAGTCAGTTTGTCCCACTTGACTCGAAGTTGCCGCTCAATTTCAGACCTTTGCCTCCACCCTGCGCTCGTTTTCTTGTCCCCTGATAACTGCCTCGGTTGCCTCAGCCTGACATTTGAGCCTCATCGTTCATGGACACAGGCTCCGTGGTGGGGCAAAGGCCGCGACTCCGGCTTGCACAGTTCCGTGCCTCTCACCATGGTTTATCACATCACTCCCGGGATCTCCCGTTTAGAGGAAGAGTGTCCCTTTCCTGCAGGCCCTGTGTGGTGTGGAAACCACCCCTACCTACCTTTCTCCTGTTTGAACTGTACCGTGAAGCTATTTCTGTTCTAGTCAACCGTCAGAATTTAAGGAACAGTGATTTATGTAACTTATCACACGCTTCTCAGCAGTTCTTTATGAATTTCATTCTGTTGTGAAATTATTGCAGTTTTCATGGCTATGCTGGTCTCACGTTGTGGCCCTTGGTAACTACCTTGAAATGAATTGCCTTCC
>NW_022159268.1:0-28246 GCF_008728515.1 Papio anubis | reverse complement strand
GCTTGAAACTCGGTCTACCAAACACTGGCTCTCCTCCTGCCCCAGCTCTGGTAAGCACTACAGATTGCTTGGAAAATAGGCTTTTTCAGTAAGAGAAGGGGCGAAGAGAAGAGCTCTCAAGACTCTCTTGAGATCTGAGGAAGTGTTTTAGGTTTTGCTCACTGGTTCCCAGTGTAAAGGAGCTATTGAAGGCGAAGGTCTGTGATCTCAGGAAGTGCTGGGCTGGGAAGCTTTCCCGCTGCAACAGGGGCATTTGCCCTCAAACCCGCCTGAGATGGTGCTGTATTGTGACAGCTCTGAACTTGGTGTCCTTGAACGTTGCCAAGTACATAAGCTTTGGCGGTTACCGTCTAGTGTCTGCGAGAGACCTAGAATTGGAGCATTGTTGACTTTAGAACACACTCTCATTAATAAAAAATATGCTGTGTTCTTTTTTTTTTTTTTTTTTTTTAATATTCTGTGTTGCAGTAGCAGTAGTTGCAGCGGACGCTACTTCTGGTTCATGGTTATTGCCAAACACAAGCTTCTGGAAACCGTGTGAAAAATGAAGGGGGAAAGTGGTTTTCTGCATAAAGCTTTTTTGAACATCTTGTTTTTTTTTGGAATACCTGTTGTGGTGTAAAACATTTTCAATTTAGGGAGTTGTAACGTGTTTTATACTGGTTAGCTTTGAAACCCCATGTTTCTGCATGTCATGGGGTTGCTTTATCCTGTTATTCTATGATATAGCTGGTTTGCAAAACTATTGGTTATTTCACTTTAAAAACCAAAGCAGCTTACAGTGTGAGTGTGATTCCTGTAAGAATTTAATTGTAAAATTGATTCCTGTTCAATAAGCTTACTGGAATGACTCATTAGATCAGTGGATGAAAAGATGATAAGAACATGTCAAGTCTCTGGGCCAGGAAGGACTTCCAAATAATACACGTGATACACAGTAATTTCTTAACGAAGGATTAGATTTAGTACATAACTGTTTAAAACCTCTATATTTTCTATTATAGCCATTCCACAGTGCCCACGGGGGTGGGCTGCAGGACTGCCTATGGATACCAAGGTCTGTGGGCGCTCAGGTCCCTGGTATAAAATGGCATCGTGTTTGCATATGACATATGCACATCCTCCTGCAGACTTTCAGTCATGTCAGGGTTGCTCGTAACACCTATACCATGGACACGCCATGTGAGTAGTTGTTAAACAATATTGTTTACTGAATAATAAAGTCTGAATGCTTAGTACAAACACCTTAAAGTATTCTTGATCTATGGATGGTTGAATCCACAGGCCTGGAACTGAACAAATAAAGATCTTGAGGTCAGCAGTGACGGGTGTGGGATCACACTGAATCTCGTGTGTTTTGCTGTCTGTGTCACTACAGAGTGTAAACGGGAACAATTTTTAGCTTAAGGTAAAATAGGTAACAGGAAACACTATGGAATGGGCATGAAGGCGTGCCCCTCATTACCACGTGTTACAGCCAAGCGCCTGCCTCCTGGGGAAGAATCTGTTCTGTGGGGAGACTAGACATTGATGATTTCTGGACATGTGAAGGGAAATGCCCTCCAAGAAGCGTGGCTTTGGCTGGAGCACGTCAGACGAGGGTTAGCGTGGCATGGAGTTGCCACAGTGCCCCTCATGCCTGCTGCTTCTCTCCTCTCCTCACCCCTGGCCCTGGCTCTTACCAAGGGAGGAAAGTTCAGCTCCAGCTGAACCCCACATAGGGCTGTGGGTCTCTAGGGTAGGTGCTGCCTTCTCCTGAACAGGCTGTGACAGAGGAGGGTCTGGCCATACTTGAGCTGTGAGAGATGCTCTCAGAGATCCAGCATCCTGCAAACCCAGGTGCTGAAGGTCCCTCCTCCACCGTCCTGCAGAGAGAGGGATCTGTTCCTGCTCCCCCTCAACCCGAGCTGACTTCTTGTCTGTTCTGTACACCTAGCTCTTAAGAGCAGTTATTGCTAAAAATAATCATCCAGCACACAAACACCATAAGGTGACAGCCTGGGAGGGTAGATGGGGCTGGAGGGTGGTTTCTTGAACAACAGGGTTCAGTTTCCTCTTTTGGCATCACTCAACCCAAGGCCCCCAGGTAATTGAAATATTGTCAGCAAAACACCCATGTTGTATCTGAGTTTTTTTTTTTTTTTTTTTTTTTAAAGGAATGGGTGCAAACTTCTAACAGGGACCTGACAAAAGAGAAGGATTTCTTCTCTCCAATGTGAAGGTCGGGGCTGGGTGGCGTTTGCCATCTGTGACTAGCAGGGACCCAGGCTGCTTCCCTCCTGCTGCCCGACTCCTGACCCTCCAGCTCCTGCCCCTGTTCCCACCAGCAGGAAGAAGAGTGGAAGGTGCCTTTTCTCCTTTAAGGGGATGAGGTGACAGTTGCACCTGCCATTTCGCTAGTCCCTGGGGTGATTCTCCAGCATAGATAGGAGTTGGGTTTGGTGGCCTGAGCGCCATAAAGCTGGGGTTGCTGTTCCCTGAGCAGCAGGAAGCCTGGACTCTGGGAAGTGGGGTCAGAGGGTAGCCTTTGCTGCATCCACAGGAGGGGGCCCTTCGTCCCAGTTGACATCACTGCAGAAGGGGGTAATGGGCTTTCATGGTCCATTGATAAATAGAATGTTCCTTTTTTTTTTTTTTTTTTTAAAGCACATCAAACCCTATATTCCTTCGGCCTTTACTAAAGTGGCATTTTGTAATTCCACATGATTTCATTATACCCTCAGGAGAGAATGCTTCCTGTATACCAGAAGTGTCTCTGAGATAGTTCTCAGCCGATTCAGAAAGTTCATTTTCCCAAGGTTAAAGACACAGCGTCAGGAGGGGTTGAGGACGCACTGTGACAGTCTCAGGACCCCAAGGTGTTTGGGGGCACAACTTGGTCTTACACATTTTAGGAAGATGTGAGACATCAATATATGAGATGTTCGTTGGTTTGGTCCAGGAAGGAGGGATGACTCGAAGCGGGGAGGGGTTTCCAGGTCACAGGTAGATCAGAGACAGATGTGTTTCTGGTGAGCCTTTTCAGAGAAAGCAAGATCCGCATTTATCTCCGTGTGCAGATGGTGACTTTGAGTTCTGCCCTCTGTCCCTGAGGAATTTCCTTGTGGACCAACGGTTGTGAGGGAAGAACGTGGCTTTTTTTTTTTTTCCTCTAGTCTCTGTTAGGAGCATGGGAGGCAGGTTTGCCCTAAGCCGTTTCCCACCTTGACTTCCCTTTAGCTTAGTGATTTCGGGGTCCTGAGATGTATTTTCACTTCACACTTCTGAACACACTTGTGCTCTAAACAGTGTTGTAGGAAGCCGTCTAACTGATTTAGAAGAAGAAACTGGCCGGGCGCGGTGGCTCAAGCCTGTAATCCTAGCACTTTGGGAGGCCCGGCGGGCGGATCACAAGGTCAGGAGATTAGCCATCCTGGCTAACCACACGGTGAAACCCGTCTCTACTAAAAGTACAAAACTAGCGAGGCGAGGTGGCCCGAGCGCCTGTAGTCCCAGCCTTCTCGGGAGGCTAGACCCAGAGAGAATGGCGGCGTAAACCCGGGAGGCGGAGCTTGCAGTGAGCAGAATCCGGCCACTGCACTCAGCCTGGGTGACAGGCGAGACTCGATCTCAAAAAAAAAAAAAAAGAAGAAACTATTTGGAAGGACATGAGCACCTTCGTCATGTGAGAGAAACAAGCCTTTATTTGCCCGAGGCTGTTAGGCTGCGGCATGGGTGGCCTTGACTGTGCCTACTCTGAGCGCCTGCCTGTGGAATCTGGTGACTTTGGTAATCCAGCCTTCATGTGTTGGAAAGCAGATTCTTGGTGTTGGTGATTATAGTTCTAACACTGGAATTTCAATGTGTATTTTTTCACCTTCTTTCTTTGTCTCCTCATGCCTGAGATGATGCTGCATTTGCCCTTAGGCTTCATTGAGGGAGGGTCAGTTCTGGCCTTTCTTTAGATAATCTTGACCTTGAATGAATGAGAATGGAGATTCAGAAAATCTCATTATGCTGAGAGTGTGCTGATACCTATATGAAAATTGAAATTCATGTGTTAAGCTCAGTAATAGTTTAAATGTAATCCCAGGCTGGGCATAGTGGCTTACACATGTAATCCCAGCACCTTGGGAGGCTGGTGGGGGCAGATTCAGTTTTGAGCCCAGGAGTTTGAGACCAGCCTGGGCAGCATGAACCCTGACTCACAAACAAATAGTGGTGGTGTGCACCTGTGGTCCCAGCTACTCTCGGGAGGCTGAGGCTGGAGGATCCTGCCCAAGCCTGGGAGGTTGAGGCTGCAGTGAATTGTGATAGCACCACTGTACTTATGGTGCACTGTGCCTGAGTGACAAGAGAACTTCTGCCACCACACACACACACACACACACACACACACACACACACACAATCCTAAATGGACAGAAATGAGACCTTTTAAGTGGAAAAACATCCTGTTTGGTTGCTCTACTTGGGTAACTGTTGACTCATTTGCCAGGAAGAAAATGCAGCAGCCAGTTCTGCTGGGACCACCTGTTAAGGCTATTCTGGGCCTCATGGTTTGAGAAGGGTCTGTCCAGGGGAGAGTGGGAGGTGGGAGTGGCTTAAGGGCCTAGAAGCCAGTTCTTGGGTTCAGCGTGACTGCGGGTGTGGAGTTGGGGGCAGGGCTCTCCAGGGCATGAGTGGATAAACCGATGGGCTTCCAGGATGAGCCCCTGTGACTTTGCCTGGTTTACATCTGTCCAGTACAAATCCACAGGCTCTTACTCTAGAAGCTTCTGCTGGGGCTGACAGACTGACCTGGGGACAAAGGGTGCCCTCAGAGCCTCAGGGTGCCTTCTGGTGTGGGAAGAGCACTTAGTCACCTAGATCTAGGATTTATGGCACTACAGGGGACTCATCACACTCAGAGCAGCAGCCATCTGCATTCTAGACTTGGTTCTAGGTGAAGTATTTTGGAGCCTGTTGGTACCCTGTGTTCTGTTTATCTGTAAAACAAGTTAAGAGTCTTAACTAGTTAAAACCTATATTTAAAATTTTGTCACAGAATATGGCAGTTGTGGTGGAGCCTGGCCAGAGACCCCCACACTCAGACGCTGCCGCGTGCTGGGGTTGCAAGTGTTGCCTGCATCGGCTGCCTCTCCTGGCGTGTCTGTGTTCTTGATACGGGCGCCCATCGAGGTTCAACCTGTGGGACTCGTGCAGCCATGTGTCCATGTTCCTCTGAGGTTCCACAGACTTCAGGGTCCCGTGGCAGAGCCTACGGTATCTGCTTGCATCCTGATTTCCCCAAACCCCAGGACAGGCCAAGAATTCCTTACACACAACTGCAGAGGGCCCTGTGGTGTGGATTTGCGGGTGACAGAGCCTTTTCCCAGCTCGGACTTCATCTCCAGAGTCGGCTTTAGGGCGATAGAAGCTTTCATCAGACTGGGGGGCCCTGAAGCTTTGGTGGTAGGAATTGGGTGACTAGCATGGATGATACCCCATTTCTTTGCATTTGTAGCAATAGTTGCTAATATGACCTCGAGATGCACAGGAGGGAGAATTTATCAAAGTAACTGCAACAAAAATCTTAAATGATGTAATTTCAGGGACTAAATGAGCTGTCCAGCCCACATGGCTGGCTCACAACGCAACAGAGCCAGGTGCTGCTGCAGCTGCCCTCCCACCCGATCGCTCGTGGACATTTTCTGTTTTCCCATATCTCTCTTTGGATATGTAGCTGGCTCCTTTGTAGCTAAGCATCAGTAAAACAGGTTGTCTATTTCCGGAGACTTAACTATTGTGTCTTTTAAGGACAAGAAATGAAGCAGGTGACAGCTGGGCATTGTGGGTGAATAGATTTTAGATGAATATTTAATATTTGGCACCACTCTGATCCCTTCTTCCGTCTCATGCTTAATTACAGCTGCTGCCTGTGACAGAACACTTTCAGCTCTGTGGAGTAGGAATTAAACATTTTCAAATCAGAAGTTTCAGCTGGAGCAGTATTTTACATGAATGCCCACTCCCTAAATGCTCACTGTACTGGTGTGTGTGGTGTAGAGGAGGGAACGGGGCTTGGGGCCGGGTCTATGGTGCAGTGTCCTGGTTCCCATTCAGAAGATGAGGGCCATGAGAATGGCCTAGAAGGTTCAGGACTGTGGGATTGAATGGATCTGCCCACTCTGGGAAGCCTCGAGTCTAACTTGACTTGGGCTGGTTTTAGGAGATGCCGGCAGTGCTGTCCTCACAGGTCACTGGGAAGCTGGGCTCTGGCACCGCTCCTATCAGGTGTTCATGATCAGCCCAGCTTGCTCATCCTGTAGCTGCTGGCCATGTTCTCGTTCCTGTTGTTTGTTGCGTGTTACTTAGGTTCTGTCTATGTGGGGACCTAGAAGTTCCAATAGTGAGAGGAAAGCTGCTGAGTCGCCCCTGCCTGGGACGCCAGCCCCACAGAGGACCGTGAACTGCTTGAGAGGTTGGCTTCTGCCCCCGTCCTCACCTGTGGGACACATTGATACAGTGGTACTTTCTGCTCCTGGGGCAGCCACAGCGTGGTTGTGTGGGATCCACTGACACTAAGGCATCCAAGCACGCGGCTCCCCGGAGGAGAGGACCCTGAGGGCGATGATGCTGGGGAGCTGGACGAGAGTCCAGTGCGGAGACTCCTGTGACGTGCACAGTTGCCATCTGCACAGGCCTCCTGACACCAAGATGGTCGTGCGCGACAATTGCACAAGCCAAAGATCTCCAGCAAAGCCGCCAAGGTCCACATCCAGGATATCCACCACGGTAGGCTTTTGCGTTACTACAATGAATGTGAGCAGCAGGTGGTCTGCATTCTGGGTGTGTGTGTGACTGTGCCACTGCAGTTTTGTTCTCGTCTTGATGAGCATGAACGGTTCTTGACGCAGGGTAGGTATGATGCTGTGACCAGAGACTCCAACGGCATTGTAGCTCAGGGACCAAGGATTTCTCTCCTTGCAAACCCTTCAGGGGAGGAAGTTCCAGGCTGGTGACTACTCCATGAGGTATTCAGGGATCAAGGTTCCTCCCAGACCTGGCTTAGGTTCCCAAGGACACGGCTGTCCTTTGCTGTGGATGGATTGGGTGGATTGCCACTGGCGGGCAGGGGCGTGGGGCTGGGTGGGATGGGGAGGCTTAGGGTGAGAGTGACCATGATTTACCTTAATCTACATAATGACAGGGAGCTGGCAGTAAAGTGTAGCCATGCCTGGGAGGATCGGATGTTGGTGAAATCCACTGGCTGCACTTCATCGCAGCTGGGCTCAGGGATGGAAGGATGGCTGATTATGCCATTCAACAGTACCTGTCTCTTCAGATTTGACTTCCTTATGGATTTTCTGCTGTAAAGAGGAGAGAGCCTGTGGTTCTAGCCAAGCATCTCTACTCATCTCAAACATCTTGTATCCCTTAGCCAACATTTATGTCAAGTTTTGTAGCTCCACAAACTGGCATTTCTCAATCTGGTTTAACCATTGGATTTTTATATCCTGTTCGCATCTCTATTTACATCTATGTGGTTATTTGACACCCTGTAGTACCTTTGTATTATGGTTCTATTTGGTGGGAGTCATTTTCAACAAAACCCCTGCTGCTACTAGAGTTTTCTGCCAAAAGTAGAAAGGAGAGAATAAACCACATCTTCTCTTAATTTTAAAATTTGTTGTTCCTCAAATCACCCAGAAGCGGCCAAATATTACAAATTGCTAGAAAAGCAGCCAGAATCAAGAGGTTTCTGGGTGATTCTGGCTAGTCAGCAGTATTTGCCAGAGGTGTGTGAAGCAGAGCAACACACCAAGAAGCCCGGGATGGGGAGTTGGGAGGCCAGGCTGTGACTTCAGAGGTGCTGTTGCCTCAGGGAGAGGAGAGCCAGATGCAGAGAGGATAAAAGGTCAAGAGGGTGCTACTCACCGCCGCCCCTGCCACGGTGCAGGGGACTTGCATGGGGCCTTGTGAGCTGAGTTGGCGAACCAGCGCCAGGCCGTAGCAGGAGCTGTGAGAATGCAGCCAGACGACGGGTGGAGGCTTGGGGAGGTGAGGAGACAGACAGCCTCGGCAAAACGTGCGGTGGCTCATTGGTAGATGGTTTCATCAGTCACCAGACGGGCTTCTTGATCTTCTCAGCCCCATGACAGCTGCCTCTTTATCCTGTCTGCCTCCACCTTCTGAGGCCTATAGGCGCCTCAAGTGTGTGTTTTTAAACAGATTTGGATGAGTTGCTTTCTGCAATAACACACCTGGATAGACGGAGGCTGGTTCTCCACAATGGCACCAGGGACTTGGTGGGGACTGGGAACAGAGGCACAGCACCAGCTCCCCGGGAGTGAGTAAGGCGCCTGTGGGATGGAGGAAAGAAGTGAGGTACACAGTGCCGGCGGGGCATGAACGCCAGTTTGCTCTTAGACATGACACACATGCCTTCTGAGGTTTCAAGCACCAAGTAAAGCCACCAGTGTGGGACGGTCCTGAGATCAGGAGGGAGACCCAGAAACATAATGCGGTATTTGAAACCTTCACGCGTTGCAATCTCTTCCAAAGAGGACCACAAGTCATCTCTAATAATATTGTAAAATTAATTTTTGCTGGTGCCATGGCTTTTTTTTTTTTTAGTGGGTAGGGCTGGTGTGTGATGCAAAACAGATGGCACACAGCTGGTGGGGTGTTGGTTCTGGGTCCAATTGGGCAGTTGTATGAAAACAAACCAAAAAGTCTACACGAAACACCTCGATTATGTGTTTTCATGTATTTAACATAAATGCACACATTTGTATTCTAAACATATTTTTCTGTATGTAATAAGGATGTTCTGAGTGGAAACCACGCTGCTGCATCTCCAGGAGTGGTGAGCCACGATATGTACCGGCGCTTGCTGTAAGTCTGCTGACATGAGCCCCCGTCAGTCCTGTTGCAGGTGTATGCTTTCCTCAGGTTCCTCTCTTGTTCTGTTTTGTAAGTTCAGTAAACTCTCGGGACCAATGGTGAGAGTAGGCGAGGAGGCGGTGTCGGGTAATTAAGGAAAATCCACGCCAGATGTTGCAGAAGGAGGAGGCGTGCAGGGTTCCACTGCCTGTGTGAGCCATGACTGGTGAGGGCCCCTGGGCAGCAGCTCATCTGGGCTGCTTGGAAATGCAGATTCCGGGCACAGACCTGAGAGGACTTGGAGTGACCACCCTCCAGGGATTCCGCACCCAAACTTGGCCATCTTGTCTCTTGGCTGGTCATCCGTGCTAGGCTGTCTCATTGACATGCCCGGCCATCACAGAGTTAGCTGAGTCATCTGCACAGTCATCTGTGGGTGTGCTGATGGGTGTACGGGGCTGGCCCGTCTTCCTTTCTCCCCCTGTGAAGCATTTGAAGGTCTATTATCCTACCCTGTTCTCTCCCTGTCCTCAGTGGGCAAGGAGGAGGTTCATTTTCACTTGCAGATGAGGAAAATTCTGAAAGTCTCATAAAGAAGGCAGGATCTTCTTCAGAATCTTCTTTATTCCAATCAGCTCTGATGATATTTTCAGTTGGAAAGACTTTTCCTCAAACACTTTGCATTCATTCTGCATGTGAAGTGCTGTAGACTTTCCCATTATTTTAGTAATTAGGATCTGTTCTGTTGTCCATCACAAACGTATATATTTTCATTCTGAGACATGCTGAGTCAGCCTTAACCAGGAGGGGATTTCATGTGCTGCCATAGAAGCTTCCATCAGAAAACCAGACCCAAATAGCTGTGACATACACCTGCTTGTATGACTTTGGGAATTGCCAAAGTCAAATTCTCTTGATTTGAGGCTTTTAGGAGCTTTAGGAAATCTTGAAATTATAAAATGAAAATGTGACAAAATTAAGTGTATTTAAAACAAAAGAGATATTATGCTGTGGGTTTTAAGGGCTGTGATGCATTATTTGGTTATCTTTAAGGATGTCGTGTTCCACCCAAGTTACAAATACATGAAATAATTTAAATATAAGGTGACCCCTTCAGAACATCCTGGATTTGGTATTCCTTGACCTTCTGCCCTTGAAAAATGTGGATTCATTCTTTTTTCTTGAAAATGTGATTGTCCTAAACTGCGTGCCTATCTCATCTGAATTGCTCAAACATCTTGCATGAGCATCTTTTCATTCTTTGGTAGAGAGATAGACATCATTACGCTTTAAGATAGCAAAAATCCCATAGAGCAGTTTCTTTTCTTAAAACTAATGAGCTATTGTTGGAAATCAAGGTGTGTAGCAAGTTATAGAATCTCTCAGTGAAAGTGATTATTTAAAATATAAATCTTAGTTTTAAAATAAAATTAATAGAGAACGCTTTGTTCTAAGAATGTAAAATGTTACGTCTTGTTTAGAATTTAAGGATAGTAATTTGCTTCTTAGATCTCGTGACTGAGATTTGAAATCTTAACTACGGCTTATCATCAATGTTTTGCTACATATGCACATATACATATATATGTAAGGTATGTAAAAGGAAAATAAGCATGTATGTATTTGCTACTTATATACCCTTCTATAATGTGTATACTTTAGTCAGCACAGAGGTCTATGGACTATGATTTATTTGATGACTAAGAGGGTAATTTCAACAAATTCTGCTCTTAGCCTTTGCTTGCATCTGATCAGGGACCCCGCGGCGCGCCCTGCCTCCAGGCCTCACAGCCCGTGCCAGGTTTTGGAAGCAGAGCTTGTCTGCAGCCACTCTGGGAAGCAGGTGGTTGCCAGGGATTTCTCACCTAGAGCCCAGGCTGTCTCCAGTCCAAGCCTCCCTGTAGAAGCTGCTGAACACTTGCACCAGGGCCTGGACATGGATGTTAGGGCCTGGAGCTGTGACTGCCTCCAGAAGGAGGCTTGTCACTGCTGGGCATGAGAACTGAGGACAGGAGTTGGAACCAGCCCCATGCCAGTACACACTTGCCTCCCCGAGTGCTTGGGTGGAAGCCCCCAGCCACCTTTTCCTGACCCCACAGCCAGCACCAAACTCTGTGAGATCCCCTTGGCCCACCCTCAGTTTCCTAAAATGGTTAGGGTTTCCTGGGCTGTGAATTTTTTAAGTTCAGGCTAAAAGTCCTGGGACAGACTCACAGGGTTCCTCATGTAGAAACGATGAGTGCTGGGTGACTCAGAGTTATGGGGCACTGCACCCCTCACCCAGGGTCCTTTTTGCTTCAGGTGGAAACGAGTGTGTGGCTCGGCTACAGAGTCCCTGCATCCTTGCTCCAGGCACTGCTCTTGGTTTCTCTAATTAATAAGCCTTGATAATGAAATGTGTTCTCCTAGAGTAGAGTTTTCTAGTTAGGAGGCTCACCTGCAAATGTCAAGCCAGGTCAAATATGCTGAGATCTGGCCAGGTCCTGCTTCCCGTCCATGGCCAAGGCAGGTACTCTCATTTGGGAGGTGACCCAGAGGGACATCTGAGAGGCCTGCCTGTCCCCCAGGGATGAAGCCACTGGCCTCTCACACTCTGCTCTGGCTTCCATCAGCTCCCTTCCTACCTGTGAACTGGGGCCTGCTTTATGTTGCCATTATTGGAGAGATATGCTAGGGACTGCATGGAGCGACCCCCATAGGACAAACAGATTGTGGGAAAGGTGGAACCAGGCTGGGAGGGTGGTGACCATGGCCAAAATGAGAACCGTGGTGGGCTGGGAGGTCCATCTTCTGTCTAAAGTGTTTTTAAAATAAAACTGCCCCAGGAGCATGAGAGGGCAGGCCACAGACGAGGAGAACGATCTGTAAAAGACTCATCTGATAAAGGCTGTTATCCAAACCGCAAGGAACTCTCAAAACTCAACAAGAAATGAACAACCTGATTAAAAAATGGAAAAAAGACCTGGACAGATACCCCAACAAAGAAGATACACAGATGGAAAGTCTGGCTACCGGAAAGATGGACCACATCTTTATGTCGAGGGCGAGGCGCCACTGCGCACCACCGTCCCGTCAATACTGGAACTCTGGACACCACCGAGCTGGTGGATGTAAGGCCAGGACCACCATCGCTAGGAAGTGGGCAGCTGTGGGAGGCAGCGCGGCAGCTTTTCCATGCAACTAAGCACCCGACCACAGGAGCAATCACAGTCCCGCACGCTCTCTCAGTGGAGCTTTGTACCCATCTACTCATGAAATGTGCACTCCAGATGCCGGACAGCAGCTTTATTTATAATTGCCAAAACTAGAAAGCAACCAAGATGCACATCAGTAGGTGAATGGATAAACTGTGTTACGTCAGACACTGGGATATTATTCAGCACTAAAAAGAACTGGACCACTAAGCCCTGAAAAGACACGGATCTTAAACGCATGTTGCTAAGTGAGTCTCCAATCTGGAAAGGCTGCCTGCTGTGTGAGTCCAGCCGCAGGACAGTCTGCAAAAGGCAAAGCTGTGGAGTCAGTAAAAACAGTCAGCGGCTGCCAGGGGTTGGGGAAGGGAGGGATGAATGGGAGGAGCATAGGGGGATGTGTAGGGTGGGGAAGTAACTCCGGATGGGGCTTTCATGGGGGATCCATGCCGTTCCATGTCTGTGAAACCCACAGTGAGCAGCAGCAGGCCGAGCCCTCGTGTGAGCTGTGGACTCTGGGTGGTGGTGCCGTGTTGATGCGGGTCTGTCGGTTGTACGGAAGTGCTGCTCCGGTGGGGGCAGGAGAATGATAGAGGCTCTGCCTGCGCTGGGGAAGGAGATAGGTATGTGAGGACTCTGTACTTTCCTCCTGATTTTATTGTGAACTGAAAACTGCTTTTAAAAACGTCTATTGAAAAGGGAAACAAAAAAGAGTGCTAGCCAGAAAACATCTGTGTGAGGGTGTAGCCTGTGTTCCACGTTCAGGATTTCGCTGTTAGAATACACATCTGAATTATTCAGAAGTTAAACATTTGCATTAAGTAACTCACTACACATTCATTACAGTATCATCTTGAGCCACTGCCAGGATAGCCAGGATCCTGCATCCTGACCAGCTTCTCCCCTTACAGGTGCAGTGACACCCATGGCCTCACCCCAGTGAACAGCAGCGCTGGGACCAGGAGTCAGGCTTTGGCGGGCAGAGAGGAAGTGAGAGCTGTAAGCCCGTGGCAGGGAGGAGCCTGTGGAAGGGAGCCGACAGGGATGATTTTTTTTTCTACCAGTTTTATCTCTGAGACCTTCTTAGACTTGAGGAGTCGGGATTCCCCACTCTCGGGCACCTCAGAAACCAAAGGCTGCTCCTAATCCTCATGTTCCAGATGACTCAGGGGAGGTACCTGGGTTGTTGGGTGCCGTTCCGTTATTTGCTACTCGGTGGAATTTGCCCACAGCATTTCTGGTTGTTTTTAAAAGCTGATGCTGGAGCTGCTTAAAATCACATATGGATATTGATTTACCTGTAAAAGAATGGAATTTGAGCTCAAAGATTTGTGAAAATGTTCAAGTTTGTGTACTAATATATACATTACATGTGTAGAAATATCTAAAAGTCCAGGATTTGTATTAAACACTTCTCTTGATTTTTGTAATATCTACCTATCATATTTCCATTTGATGTCAGAGGGCTTAAATTTTGAGTGCCTGAATTCACTGAATTTATAACTTCTTACCTCAAATGTAATTAAACTGAATGTAGCCAACAGTGCATGCTTTTTTAAGTATTGATTAAAATATATATAAAAACACATATCCATGAACATACAGATGGGGGCAACATAATAAACCATGGAAGTAGAATTACTGTTCTTTGTTTTCTGAGAAGACATTTTTTAAAAGCCAAGGGATCTTACAAATTTTTAGTTTTCAACTTATTTGCCCTAAAGTGAAAGTTTGGCAGCAGAAGATTGACAGCAGCAGAAGAGGAGATCCTGGGCCAGTGCAGGCTCTGGGAGCAGCGGGGTGAGTGCTGGAAGGAGCTGGCGGCTGGAGGCAGGCCAGGATGGCCTCAGGGAACGCGGCTCAGCAAGCGAGAAAGGGTTCACATTTCCTGGAGAACCCGGACTCCTTCCAACTAGGATGTGCATCTAAGAAAGCCAGTGGATATAGAATTCTTTCTGGTAACGCACACATCTTAGGAGAGCGCTGTATTTCAGTTGTTGTTGGCTCTGATGTGACTTTGTGGTGTCCGAGGTTCTGCCTAGAGCGTGGGGCTCTGCTGAGCGTTGCTTGTTGAAAGCCCGTGTGGAAACTTTCCCTGTAAGCTCGTCGACCCCAGCAGTCTTGGTTCAGAAACCTTTGGACTTGCTGAGACTTCACAGGGCCTTCTAAACTTTCTTGCGTGACCTTTTCATTTTAGTGTTCCCCATTAATTCAGATGTTTTCCAGAAGGTAAGTAAGCTGCTGAATGCAGGGTGGGGGGTGCCCTCCATTGACCCTGGGGAGAAGCATCGCTGTTTCTCCGGGTGGAGCTTCCCGCCCGCCATGGTGTGCTCCAAGATGGAGCAGGGTTCTTTTCCAGAAGTAACCATCAAAGGCCCGCGTCTCAGCGGCAGGATGGCTGTGGGTGTGCGGTCTCGCGGCCATACCGGCCCCTCCCTGTCAATGGCACCAAGGAGAGGAGCAGGGGGAGGCCTGGGATCTGTGCTTCCGAGATTGCGTCGTCCGTTTGTATACCATACATGCAGAGAAAGTGTTGGAGATAAGCAGGAGACAGTATCTGTCCCTAATGAGCTCAGCCGTGCCTTTGAGAGTGTCAAGTTTCTGTGCGGTTGATCCGGACTCAGCCTGGCTATGGCAGTGCAGGTGACTGCTGGGCTTTGGCAAGGCTGCACCCCCTGTCCGTCTGAAATGGCCCTCTTCCCAGGCTCGCTGTGCCAGCTGGGTGCCCAGGCCTGACTTCCCGCCAGGACGGAGGCCCCGGGGGGGGGGGGGGGGGGGGGAGGGGGGGGTCCTGCTTTATTGCCCTATCCAATGCCACGCGGGGTCAGCACTGAGTCAGTACTCAGGAAACATGTGCTGTGTGGGTCAGCGATTGAGTTCAGAAGCCTAGAAAACTCAGCAGTGCAGGGTTTGGGCATGACCCGTCCAGCCCTGGGGCTCTTTCTCTGAATTTCCTTCCATGGCATCCTCCTCATCCCAGGGTCCCCTGTCTCCACACAGCTGTTGGCAGCTTCACAGCTTCCTCTGCCTCCCCTCCCAGGCCCTGGTGTGGCTGGGGACAGCTAGTGGCTGTGCAGACCCTACAGCCAGTATATCATTGGTGCCAACGGCTTGGGCCTGGGTTACCTGAGCCAAGGACTCCAGTGCACAGCTGAGCTCACCCTGAATGACTGGATCAGAAGTCCTTGGGTTGCAGAGAGGGTGGTTAGATATTGAAGGACAATCTGCAAAGGAGAAGGGGAAATGGGTGTGCTGGATGGGCAACTGGAGAAGTCTGTGCAGAGCCTGGGACCTGGTGCAGATGCAGAGCTGGCATGGGGAATCCGGTGACACGGCCACCGTGGAAGTGGGCAAAGTCAAAGGTTTCAGACCGGCATGGAGGGGCTGGTCCAAAATGATCCTCCTTTTCCTTTAATCGTAGCAACTGCTGGCTTACGGGGTGGGGGAATGAGATCTGTGTTGGCAGCGAGGAGAGACAGGGATTTTAATGAAACCCCCCTTTCTGGGAGAGGGGAGTGGCCGTCTCTGTAGGACGGTGAGCATTGTCATCTCAGGCTGCTGTAACGAAACACCATTGACTGAGTGGCTTATGAACAACAGGAATTTGTTTCTCACAGTTCTAGAGGCTGGAAGGCAGGATCAGGGTGCCGCACGGGTGGGTTCTGGTGTGGGCCCCTTCCTGGTTGGCACACACCTTCTCTCTGGCCCTGATACAGTGGGAGGGTGAGGGATTTGCTGGGCCCCTTTCTGAGGCACAAATCCCATTTAAGGGGCTCCAGCCTCGGGAACTCATCACCTCCCAAAGACCTCCTGACAGCATCACATTGAGGGTGAGGATTTCAACCTGTGTTTTGGGGGGCAGGCAGGTAGTTCGTAACCTTCACCCTCTTTGTGTATTTCTGACTCAACATTGAGTCTGCATTCGGCTCTCCAGGGGACAGAGCCTGTGTGGACACTGAGCAAGGTCAGAGCTGCAAGCATGTACACATCGGGGGCAGGGGAGCTGCCAGGGGTGTGAGAACGGGGTTTCAGCATCAATCGGAGCTGCTTTCCTGGCAAATGTACTCATAAGCTATCCTGGCAACATTTGCTTTTCACGAAGAGTCGATGAGGCAGTGGGGGCAGCAGGCGGTGTTGCCAGAAGCTTGGAACTGATGGGCAGCAGAGAAGGGGCAGAGGCCACGACCTTGGGGTGGTCAGCACTGCCAGGTGTCTGCCCTCCAGGCCTCACGCCTGTGACTGTGCAGAGACCGAGCCGACCGGGGCTTGCCGGCCAGTGTGGCTCTCATGCAGGTGATTATCGGGGTGTGCTTTCTATGTAATGTTCCCTCAACCCCATGCCCACCCCACCCGTTTCTGTGCCTAGCAGAAATCATGCTTCGTCTCCTTGATGAAGCATTGAGTTTCCTATGGAGGTGTAGGAATAGCACGATTTGGCTCACATCAAAATACTTTGCAGTGAAGCTGCACGGAAGAGGATTCTAGGCTTCCATTTGACCTTTTAGACAACGCCTGAGTGTTACAGGACCCTCTTGCTTGTTAAAAAGCACCAGATGAGAAAGGCTACTGGTTAATAAGGGAGACGTTTTACATTAGCACAGAGAGGGTGGCTTGAGATAAATTCAGTGTAACGTAGGTGTGTTTGTAAGCCGTCAAAGGGACCATCTCTCTGCTGGCGACATGTTTTCTGGTATAGATTTTGTTCTGAAAAAGGATGACTGGCACTCGGTAGAATCATTCCAAAATTCACCTGGAAGGCGTCCACATGGTGCCTTGTTTTCTCCCGACATTCTGGGCACCACGAGGAATTACTCTTGTCTTCAGCACTAGCAGGAGACTTTTCCTAAACACCTGCTCCTCTTTGGCGTTGTGGGTGTGAAGGGGTCAGAGTGATCCTGTCTTCATGGAGCTTTGAGACACTATGGGGACAGTGTGTCACGATGTCGGGCTCCGGTGGGATGGAGGCTTTCCCCAGAAAACAGCTGCCGATTCCAGGGCGGCCCTCGACCCCTCCTCCCTCTGTTCCTCCAGGTCATGTCTGAATTAAGGCTGTTCTATCATAGTGGGGGTGTCATGTTAACTGGAAGTGTGCTTTTGTTCTGGGCAGTAAATAAATTAATGGTACATTTGCCAAGGACAGCGAGATTTGATTTGAGGAGTCCAATGTGGAAAAGGAGAAGGGGCTTGGCTGGGTGGGGACTTGTGTGATGGGAGCAGAAAGGAGCAGCCATGCAGGCTGGTGGGATGGAGGGGCTGCGCCCGCATTTCTATGGGGCCCGTCGATGTTTGTGCCACTAGACCTGAACCACTGTCTCCACTTCTAAAACCTGCATGGTGAGGAAGCCCCTGATGGGCCTGAGTTGTTACCTCTTGTGACCATCGCTGGGAAATGCCCTGGACACCTCTCCTGGCTGGTGATGGCCCCGGGCCTTGGACACTGGGTTTGCCCTGAGCTCTGCAAGGGGCTTGGGCTCCACGCGTACCGGGTACCTGCTCATCCCTTTGGACGTGAGGTGTTGGCGCTTGGCTTGGAGGCCACCGCGATATGGGTATGGTCAGGACTGGCTCATCCTTTGGGGAGAGAGCACCGGCCCGGGGGCCCCTCTGTGGTGCGTAGCCCTGCAGTGCCCTCACGGGATGCCCTGTCCTGTGGGGACTTCCTGCCATTCCCCTGGACCCTCAGGTGTGGGAGCCAAGTGTGGTGTGTGTGTCCCGGGCGGGGGTGCTAAGGACACCACGTGCCTGTTCGTGCGAAGACCTGAGGCACTGCGTGGGCTCGTTTCCAGGGGGCTGTTGGTGTCTGGGGCCTGTGGGTGTCTTTCCACTGGCAGGAAATACTGGGTGACCCATGTTACCTTTTTTGTCTTTTTTTTGGCCAAAAAGCCCTAATGCCAGCATTGCTGTCCCGCTATGGAAACCGCCCATCTCAGGCTCACTGGCCCTCCTGTTTCTGGGCTGTTGCAGTGTTGTGTTGGGATAACTGTGTTAACTTCGTTTGAATTTTCTTCCTGTTCCTTTGGAATAAGTGTTGATAGCTTGTGCTGCTTGTTCACCCCAGAGGCGAGGGTGTCCTTTAGGCCTGGCAGAGCACAGTGGTGCAGGGAGGTGCTGGGCCTCGGCCTCCCTTGTTGTCCGCAGCCCTCACTGCACGTTTGCTCTTCACTCCTCGTGCACACGGTCGGGGTCACGGGCTGCTCGCTCTGCTGCTTGAGATCCTCTGAAAAGGTGGTGTTTACACTGAAGGGAGATTGGGGGTGTGCAGCTGATTTTAAATAGGAGGAAATGACGGTAACAGAATGAGCAATGCCTAGCACTTAGTCTTAGGCCTGAGAAATTGTGTTTTAGAAGCAAGGTATCCCCAACTCCGGTTTTCTTCAAATTAAATCTTTTAAAGAGTCCACAAATACAAATAGTTAAAGCCTAAAACTATGCAACAGAGGGCCTAGAGCCCAAGCCACTGCCACCTCTGACTCCAAGACACCTTGGCAACTTGGTCCTCCTCCTCAGAGAACCCCCCCTTCTGCTCCTCCCTCCATGCTCCTCTTCCTCGGACAGCTTTCTTCCTCTTCCCCCTGCCTGTCCTTGGGCAACCTCCTTGGAACTCTGGTTGAAAGTCACTAGTCTGTGGGGTTGCCCAGTTGATAGACGAGCACGCTGAGGCCCAGGCACAAGTGACTGACTCAGACCCGCGCAGAGGCTGACCCAGAGGCCGTACCAGCAGGTTGTCCCTAATGCAAGAGAATCAATGATGCTGCTTCACTGATCTCCAGGGAAAGCAGGTTGATAACAGGTTATAAACATGGGAACATTTTGGAAAAGCCATCGTCCACCTGTCAGCTCCATCTCTCCTGCCCGGAAGATGTGGGGAGAACCTGCCCTCAGCCCACCCTCATCCCGTAACAGGACAGAGGACAAGGGCAGAGACCCAAGTCCTGTCAGTGCCCTCAGGAAACCCCCCGTTTCCTCCTCATGGTGGAAGTGGAAACCATGCCGCTGGATGATCTTCCCGGGGAGACCCTGTACCCTGAAAGCCAGGAATCTGGTTTGAGCACACACCATTCTTGGTGCCATTACTTTCTGCAGCTGAACGCTGCATACGTGGCCCATTAATCTTGCTAGTCTGGTGTTACTGGGTCCCGGGAGTTTCTGTGGGCTGATGGCAACTGTTTACCATTGTGTTTAGAGAGAATAGAACTTTTTTGTGTCCAAATCAGATGATAACCATTGCCATGTGATTCCTTGGGTTGGTTGGGGCGGGGGATGCTCAAGCTTTTTCTGAGGGCTAAGTGCTTGTTTGAGACAGTCTCACTTTGTCACCCAGGCTGGAGTGCAGTGGTGCGATCTTGGCTCACTGCAACCTCTGCCTCCTGTGTTCAAGCAGTTCTCCCTACTTCAGCCTCCCAAGTAGCTGGGATTATAGGTGTGTGCCACCACGCTTGGCTAATTACAAAAATTTCTAATATAGGCAGGGTTTTGCCATATTGGCCAGGCTGGTCTCCAACTCCTTACCTCAAGAGATCGGCCCACCTTGGTCTCCTAAAATGCTGGGATTACAGACTTAAGCCACTGCATCCGGCCCAATCCTGACATCTTTTAAAGCTGCCTTCATGTACCAAAAGCGAGTCTATGTTTGAAAATCAGGCTTGTTGAAGAGACTAGGAAGAGAGGGATATACTTCAGCTAGGTAAATAACTATACGTTAAAAATATGGGCCAAAATCTACCCCAAAATGTTAACTCTTCTGCTTTGCGTTTTATATCCATTTATGGTTATTTTTTCAGTATTAAGATTTTTAAAGATTCTTTTGATAATTATGGACAAATTACTATTAAAACTCAGCTGCATTTGTAACACTTTAAAGAATTAATTGATGACATTATTTTTCAAGGAGGCATTTTGGATAGTTACATAATTGTTTATCTCTTTGCCGGAATTTTTTTTTTTTTCCTAGAGCAGAAACCTGAAAAGAAACATTCCTTTGCATTAAGTGCCATTTCACTGTGTGACAATCAAGTTTTGAATGTGAGAAGAAGATCATCATGTATTTTTGGGATAATTCTTGCTTAATAGTGATAATGCTAAGTGTTAAAATTATGGAACAGTTTGTTTCTTTGAAAATTACTATTTGCCTGCTCACCAGATGGCAGCTGATGAGAACATGGTTGTAAAAATTAAATTGTATTTAGCTTGTATAAAAGAAGTTAAAAAAAAAAAAAAGTTTTGTTTTGTGCTACTACTGAAGTTGCTTAGCTGTGGAAATGAGGTTATTGCAGGCACCTAGAATTTGATCTCCTTCACTTTCACAATGGGAAGAAATTCTCCAACAAGCACAGGAATCTGACTTTCTGATATTGAGACTCCTAGGCGTCAAGCCCCATGGAAGGGGTGGTGATTACGTGAGCGTTGGCGTTGATGTGGGCATCCTCCAAGCCGGACACAGGGAGCAGGGAAGGGCAGAAAGAACAGGCCCCTCAGGAGCCATGAGAAAATAGTGTTGGCAGCAGTGGTGAGGGTTGGTGTCAGGGGACCGGAAGAGGTGGCGAAGGGAGATGTGCCTCAAGGCAGTCCTGGAACCCGCAGTCCCTGCAGTGAGGTCTGGTCTGCAGGGGACATGGACGGCCACGCAGCGAGGCCCACAAACAGCCTGGACTTGGGTGCCTCAGAACTCTGGTGGACGTTGCAAACAGCCCCACCGGGTTGCAGTGCACATTCCTCGGACAGAAAGAAGATGCTTGGAACTGTTCCCGGCATGAGGCCAGCGCCCTGTGAACAGTGGCTGCTGCTGTCGTGACTGAGTGCCATCCAACTGGGGACATTTGCTCTACTCAGTTCACTGCCTTCAACAAGCTTGACACATTGAACGAGGACTCAGTGGATAATGTACTCTGTAAATACGCACTCCCGGCTAGAGTGAGCAAAGCCCAGGTAGCGGGTGGTTCTTCATTGTTAGCCAGGTGTTTGTGGTGGGGCCAGCTGTGTGGCTGCCAGAGCGAATGTGACCAGGAAGCTTCTGTCCCCCCGAGGTGGCCAGCATTCCTGTTACATGAGCCATAGGCAGAAGGAGGGCACTGCTGGGGAACTTGCTCATGTTCCTGTTTTCTGATGGGAAATTCAAGGTTTCTGAGCATCTTACGTCAAATTTGTACATTGCTGAGACTGCACACATTTCAACGCTTGTTTTTTTTCTGCTTTTCAGATCTACACAACCTGGCATTTGGCCGTGGCTTCCAGGACAGACTGGATGCAGAGTGAAGTCCTCTCCTCACTGTCAATGTTTGCAGATGTCTTCTTGTATAAACTTCATATTTCTTGAGACTTTCAATTAGGTTTTTACTTAACTAGACTTTTT
Organism: Papio anubis; assembly: GCF_008728515.1. Lineage (NCBI taxonomy): Eukaryota > Metazoa > Chordata > Mammalia > Primates > Cercopithecidae > Papio > Papio anubis. The sequence continues at coordinate 6,859 of NW_022159268.1, read as the reverse complement.
AAATTGCCATGCACATAACTCTACCAGTTACAATCGTGAGCTAACATGGGTTTTTCATTTTTGGTTTTACTTTGATGAATGTTTAACATTTGCATGCTGGATGTGGGGGTGGAGGTCATTTATCTGCTTTTCATTTCCTTCTTGGTTATACTTAGTGACTTTCAGGTAAGGTGTGGAAGGCGTGGTACATGGTGAATTGCAGGCCGCACTGTGGCACCATGGAGGACAGGCGCGGGCAGCAGTGGTGTGCACAGTAGATGAGAGACAAGAGGAGACTTCCATCCTCGAGGGAAACACACAACAATTTAAAAAACTGATCATCTAGCTTACATGAGGTCCAACAAATTCAGTTTGCAAAGTTGAACTTCCAAGTTAATTTAGTAATTTTTCCCCTAAGTCATTAATTTAGTGGCTTATGTTTAAATATATTTTGTCTAAAGTCAAATTCTAAAATGAATGACTAAACATGTAATAATTTAGGCACACAGTACCTGAAGGGAAAACTGCCAGTATGCTAAAATATTGGACACAGATGCTTTTAAAAAATATAATGTAGCATTCTTGCAATGCATGTGCTTTTAGCATGTAACTTGGTGAGTAGTTTTGAGCTATGTTTGTAGGAATGTGTATCTTGAATACTTGAGGCCACCACTGCAGATGTGTGCATGAGATGTATAAATACTGAATGTTCTTCTCCTTCCAGCAAATGAAAACATTGGCTCCCTTTTATTTTTTGGCGGACTCTTGCTCTTGTTGCCCAGGCTGGAGTGCAGTGGCACAATCTTAGCCCACTGCAATTTCTGCTTCCTGGGTTGAAGTGATTCTCCTGTCACACGTCCTGAGTAGCTGGAACTACAGGCACCATACATGGCTAATTTTTGCTATTTTTATTAGTGATGGGGTTTGCCATACTGGCCAGGCTGCTCTCAAACTCTGATTCAGGATCTGCTTACCCGACCTCCCAAAGTGCTGAGATTACAGGCATGAGCCACTGTGTGCCCAGCCAAGCTCCCTCCTGTAATGGTTATATATAGTTGATTTTGCTTTTGTTTTTGAGATGGGGTCTCACTGTGTCACCCAAGCTGGAGTGCAGTGGCCTTGATAAGGCTGACTACAGCCTTACCTCCTGGGCTCAGGTGATCCTCCCACCTCCCAGCTTCCTGAGGTAGCTGGGAATAGACACATGTCCTGCGCAGCCCAGCTTTTTTTTTTTTTTTTAGTATTTTTGAAGTAGAGAGAGCAGGGTTTTGCCATGTTTTCCAGGCCAGTCTCGAGCTCCTGGCCTCAAGCGATCTGCCCGCCTCAGCCTCCCAAACTGCTTTGGGATTACAGGTTAATGAGAGAGCACCACATCTGGCCCTCTTTTTTCCTTTCCAGGATTAGAAGTCGACTTTCAGAAAACCCCTCAACCTTGCAAACTTAATTTTCCATAATAATATGCCTCTAGGATAAAAACAAGACAGAAACAAAGAAGTATGTGTGGACTGCAGTTAAAAATTTTCAACACAACATAGCTTAGGAGAGTTGACATTTACAAAGAGCAGGAGGCCCGTTCAGTGCCTTCTAGGCATTGGGAATGGCGGTCTGTGGGCGACCCTAACGTGTGCGGCATCCTGAGACGTGATCGTGGTGCTCATGCTTTTCCCGAGTGCCCACTGGGAGTACCAGAGGCTCTTCTGCAGTCGGCCAGCCAGGCAGCAGCTGCTGGAGAAGGAATAAACAGTAAAAGACAGATGTACACGGTGTTATTGTGGCAGAGAGGTTAAAACCAGGCTCACTTTGTTCTCTCACTTACTCTGTTCTTACAGTTTTAAAAAACTAATAATGAAGTCATTAAATATGTATTGCATTTCAGGATTTTAAAGCAATTGTGGGTGTGTCTGTGTCCCTCTCTAGCTCCCGTTCGGGTGCTCCCTGAGAAGACAGCTCAGAGACGCCACCTTCTTTGTTGAGGTGACAGGGCCTGGAGAGGTGTGAATCCCGTGGTGGGGGGGTGACTGACCTGGGGGAAGGCTGAGTCAGTGTGGGGATCCACCCCCACTCCACATTCCTGTAAGGAATCCACAGTTCTAAGTCTTTATAATATGGGTAAAATGAAGCTGGAAGAGGTGTTATTTTTTCAGAAGTAATTGCCATGCTCTTTTTTCCTCATACTTCTCCGTGTTTAAGCAGCATTGAAGGATAAGGCACTACTAGCATGTTGGTTTGGAAACAATCATGTTGGTTATTTTACGTTGAATCTAATATTAAGGTTGCCTGGTAACAGAAGTTTTCCTTTAACAACATGGAACTCTGTTGAATCTGTTGCCCCATTGGCTGAGGCGTCTGAAGTCAGTGGGGTGGCAGCTGAAGAGGCTGCTTCCCCTTGGAGGAAGCCGCTGGATGGGCAGGAGGCACCCCCCTTGATTGAGGAAGAGAGGCGCAGTTTGCAGGGACCCCACGTGGCACCTGCAGCTCTCTCCTGTCCCCTGCTGGCTGGCCAAGCAGCCTCACCACAGTGTGCTCAGTGTGAATGTTCACAGCGCAGGCCAAGGCTTTTGCTCCAGAAACACTGACTTCAGAAATGGCCGGCCGTGTGTGTTGAGTATGGCCAGAAAGACTTACACGTGCAGCTGCTCAGGAGCTGGGGCAGGGACTAGAAAGCCACTGAGGATCCCTCTGTGGACCCCTGAAGGGAGAGGGACCGAGATGTGAACATGGCAGCTGTTTTCTCCAGAGCCCTGCTTACTGACAGCCAAACAGGGTGAATCCTGAGAAGGTTTATATTTGGGTCTGAACTGGGTTCATCTGGCCGTAGAACAGGAGCTGGTGGCAAACTCAGGAAATGAGGGCGTGAGGCGACTTGACCTGGATGGCTCCGGGTCGCTCCAGCCACTGTCCTGAAGCCATCGGAGGCTGAGGACGTGTGGGAGTGAGCGTCTCTTCCCTGTCCAGCCACACCTTCTGTGACCCGTGACGCCTGGCCCTGGGCAGCATTTATGTTTGGGGTCTGTGGATGGCTCCAGTTTTTCAGTCAATTTGGTGATTCTCATGGGGCGAATGTGCCCCAAGGGATGTTTGCACCATCCAGGGAGGTTTCTGATTAGAACTGGGAGAAGGGATGCTCCCAGCACCTGGGGCTGGAGACAAGGGACACTGCGGAAAGTTCCTCCAAGCACAGGGCGGGCTCCACAGTAGGCGTCTGGCTCAGGACCTGGCTGTGTTGCGCTTCAGAAGCCCTGGGTGGATCTGATGTGGTGAAGTCATCTTTGGACACGTGCATCCTCATCCTCACTCGTGATTTCCTTCTTGCCAGCATTGATGCTTAGCTGATGCCACAGCCCCCCTCAGAATCTATGCGGTGCTGGCGAGTGGGTCTTCCCGGCAGAACAGAATGAATGAAATACCTCAGAGCAGGTGTTACACATTCTCAGGATGATATGGCTGCTGGGAGTTTCGGTTGGACTCCTTTCATTCCTTAGCGCTGGCTGGTGCATTACTCTGTCCTATAAGTTTGATCAGGTCACATCAGAAACACAGTAGGTGGGTACCACGCTGCTGTCAGGTGTCGCGAAGGTGGTGGTGACCACAGCCTTGTAATTCCTTGTCATAGTGGCCCCACCATAGACCCAGGGGCCCAGCTGTGTTTGGTCTTGAGAGTTTTATGCTTTTCTGGGCGGGGTCTCCCCTGTCTTGAAGCTTCCCTCCGCTTTTTTGGAGACTGAAGGAAGGAAAAAGAGGAGCGATAGGGAAGAGGGGAGAGAGGATTTGCAGCAATGTGGCCATTCCCACAGATTTCAATGTGGAGTTAAGGAACTGAGACCCCCCCCCACCTGCCCTCTTGTGTGCCTCAGGCCCCTCCTGGCCCCAGGTCACCCACACCCTCTGGCTTCCAGCGAGAGCTTCTTGGAGAAGCAGGCAGCTCCCCGCAGCCAGTCTTGGTCCAGCCAGTCTTGAGCTAGGGTATTCCACAGTAAAGGAGTGACATCACCTGTCTGAAAAGCATAAGGAGAGCCCCATGTGGTGGTGTTGATGGGGCCACATCCTGGGCACCAGGCCAGCGAGTATCCCCAGATGAGTGTTTCTGGCTGGGAAGCAGGCTGGCATTTGGATTGAAGTCCTGCAAAGACTGCCACGGCCAGAGCCTGTACAGAGCAGCCCAAGAGCTGGGCATGTGCTGGGCCTGGGTGGACGTGGAGGCTGTGCCATGGGGTGTGGGGGCCCCTGCTCACAGCTCACCTTGTGGTCACCCAGCACTGACCCACCCACCCACCACGCTGTGAACTCACCTGCCATGGATCTCCACCCACTGTCCGAAGCCCTCAGCCCACACGGGCTCCTGGCCTTGGGATGTTTTGGGTTGCACCAGGGCTGCAGAGCCTGGGTCACTCACTGTCCGACTCTCCCGGGGAGATGTGGGCCCCACCCTGTGTCCCAACGGTAGCATTTCTGCAGCAGATGTGGGGATATTCACAGTAAGAGGGACAGGTCCAAGTCCATAAATAGTTTTGCCACCAATGGATGACAAAAACCCCTTGCCGTGTGGGGCCGCTTGGAGGTGGGAACAGTGGGCGTGTGGACCTGTCCTGCTGTTACCTTGGTTAACACCCTGAGGTGGAGTCTGAAAAACCCCGGTGCACACGGGCTCGAGAACCGCTCCCATTTCTGACACCAGAGCCCATTTCCCAGTGGAACCCCCGAGCAGCAACTCAGGTTCTTGCTCGCCTGTGTGGCTGTGTGTGCGGCTTCCCGAGAGCAGAAATGGCAGCCTCCCGCCAGAGAGCAGAGATGCGGCCCGGGGCTGAGTGTGGCCCACCGGTAACCCAGCTGCCTGCCTCCTTCCCTGCCTGTGCATGGAGGCCGCCTCTGCACGATGACGGCGGTCACTTGGTGTGGTCCTTAAAGCTGTGGGCCCCATCCCACTCATCTTTGCCTGCCTGCAGAAAGCTACAGGACTGGCTTTGCCTTTAAATGTCCTGACCGCCCTGGCCTCCCTTACCCACAATGAGATGCCGAGAGCTGAGCTGTCCCGATCGTGACTAACTCGCCACTGCCTGCAACTGCTCTGCTGCTTGCCTCACACCTACCCTGCTGTGCTGCCTGCAGGCCTCCCCTTTCATGAGGACCTGGACTGTGCCCAGGCAGCCCCCTGTGTCGCTGAGGCCTGTCCTGCTCCCGCCCGGCCTCCAGAGCTCTCCTGGGCCCCTTGACTGGCATGAATGGGCTTCCCCTGGTGACTCAGGCCCCTCCTGTCCCTTCCTGGACCTCAGCACAGGCCCTGGGGCTGGCAGGTGAGCACCCGGCACCCCCACTAACCACTTGCCCTGCTGCTTCAGGCTTACAAGAGCACATGTGACATGGCTGAGGCACGAGGCCACCACCAGGAGCTTTGCATCCCCCTGCATGTGGTGCCGGCCACGATTAGCAACAATGTCCCGGGCACAGAAATAAGCCTGGGCGCAGAAACTGGCCTGAATGCTGTTGTCCAGGTAAGAGAACCCCGTTTCCTCCCATTGCTTTCTTTTATTTTAGCAACTTGTTTCTTCTGTGCTAAGAATGAGCCAGATTTATTATTACTCTTTCCCCCCCCACCCTTTGCTAGCTTGGCTTTATGTCGGTCACACTGGCCAGAACAGGGTAAATTTTTTAGCTTCTCTGCCTTAGGGAAAACCTGTCTTTATCGATTGAAAGTGAGATGATATATCCAGTCCTTGGGGTCCTGTTTCTATGCCACCTAGACTAGGGGAGCGTTAGCACCATTTCTCTGGAGCCTGCCTCTCCTGCCTGTGTTGACTAGCAAGGCTGCAGGGCCGGCTGTGGGAGCCTGCAGGAAGGGGTTTAAGTGCCTGGTATGTAAAAGCTCTGGGACAGAGCTGTGCCCACTGGGGGCCACTGCCTGGAACCACGGCCTTCCTGGTGAGGTGAGAGGTTCTTTAGAGAGCCGAAATCATGCCCTCCTCGGCAGGCAGTTTCACCAACATGTGCTTTGGGGGGAGTGGATTCTGCCGGTCATGGGTGTGGTTCTGACACCCTCATGGTGGCCCCTCCGGTCCCTGATAAGCTGACTCACCTCTATGGTCATGAGCTGGACATGAGGACCTGTGGGAGTTCCACAGGCCTTTGCTGGAGAGAGGGTCCTCACTCAGCTGCAGATGGCACGGTGGCCACCTTGGCACATGGGGTCACGTCAGTGGCTTGGCTGCCTGGTGCCTCCTGGAGAGCAGCTGCTGGCCTTTACCTTAGATGTTCACGTCCAAACCAGCTCCGGAGTTTGCGGTGAAAACTCCCAGGCCTGTTGGAGACTCCTTAGTTCAGCTTGGCACAGAACCTCAGAAAACAGTAGTTCTGTTCTGGGTTCTTCCTTCAGAACTGAGTTCCAGTGCAGGGAAGGGAGTGGAGGGACTGAGGTCAGCTGCAGCCTCCTGTGCCTCCCACTCGAGCTGAGGGCCATCTCTCTCCTGGGCTTCTCTCTTCTACACAATGCAAAGTGGCCCTCTAACTAGAGCCCATGTTCAGTTTTGAATACATCAACCAATTATTTTTGGGGGAAAAGAATCTACCAAAGAAACGAAGTGACAGCTGGGACAGAAGAGTCTGCCTTTGTTGGAGCTTAGATACAGCTTTCCTGAACTGTCTCCTCACTACCTAGATGGCATCTGAAGCCTCAATTAGCTTCTAAAAATAGCAAGTCACTCCGGCCGTGCCTCAGGCAATTAGTCAAAGTAGCAGCCAAGATGAAGGCTGATCCCAAGCGTGACCCTGCTTGGACAGCAGCTGTGAGTGATACACGTCAGGCAGAGCCTATGACCTCAGCCATTCTTGCCACACAATGGGATGTGCCCGGCAGACACAACCCCCTGCAGGGGCACACACACGATCT
>NW_022159267.1:0-833 GCF_008728515.1 Papio anubis | reverse complement strand
GATTGTCTTGGAGATGCGGGCTCTTTTTTGGTCCCATATGAACTTTAAAGCAGTTTTTTCCAATTCTGTGAAGAAACTCATTGGTAGCTTGAAGGGGATGGCATTGAATCGCTTCAAAGGGAATAAATTATCTAGGAATCCAACTTACAAGGGATGTAAAGGACCTCTTCAAGGAGAGCTACAAACCACTGCTCAGTGAAATAAAAGAGGACACAAACAAATGGAAGAACATACCGTGCTCATGGATAGGAAGAATCAATATCGTGAAAATGGCCATTCTTTGCTATTTCTACTGAGGAAATATACACTTCTACCACATTCTGTTTAGTCTTTGTCTGTAGAGTCTCCTTTCCTCTATACAAAATAGGAGCCGAATGCTACACTCCTCCAAGTAAAGTTTGGGCTTCAGGACTTCATAAACTTTTCATATTCATTTTAATGGAGCTTCCATAAGTAGAGCCATGTTTTTTGTTTCCACGGTAACACTATGAAGTTCTCAGATTTTGTAATTTGTCCATAGATTGGCCCACTGGAATTATTGGAAATTGTAGTAATCTGGTACCTTGATCCACAATATTCAAAGACAGTAGTTTTGTCAAGATACACCACCTATTACTTACTTGCATTTTACTGATTGCATTTTCTCCCCAAGTTTGATGAAACTTATTATTTCATCCTTAAAATAAATTGTTACAAAAACTCAAATGATCCTTTTCTTTTTCTTTTTTCTTTTCTTTTCTTTTCTTTTCTTTTCTTTTCTTTTCTTTCTTTCTTTCTTTCTTTCTTTCTTTCTTTCTTTCTTTCTTTCTTTCTTTCTCTCTCTCTCTCTCTCT
>NW_022159266.1:0-834 GCF_008728515.1 Papio anubis | reverse complement strand
TAGGAGCAGACTGTAGCCTCTGGCTCTGTTTAAAGATTGTAGTAAACCTCTTACCTGGGATGGCCAGGGTGTAAATTATCTTGTTTAATCGAAATGTGAATGAGTCAAAGCTGGCGCCTGCATTGTTGATGAAATACCAGATTTTAAGGGAACATGTCAATGTACCATAAGATACCAGCAAAGTTCCTCGATGGGGTTCGGCGTGGTCTTGGAGGAGCTGGGCCTTAGGTCACCAGGGTCGTCTCTGGGAGCAGATGCTCAGTGTGGGCATTAGTCACTTAGCCTTTCCAGAGCCGAGGAACAGTTCGCTGTGGTGGTTTTTGGAACCTGAATTTTGAGTCAGTTTGTCCCACTTGACTCGAAGTTGCCGCTCAATTTCAGACCTTTGCCTCCACCCTGCGCTCGTTTTCTTGTCCCCTGATAACTGCCTCGGTTGCCTCAGCCTGACATTTGAGCCTCATCGTTCATGGACACAGGCTCCGTGGTGGGGCAAAGGCCGCGACTCCGGCTTGCACAGTTCCGTGCCTCTCACCATGGTTTTATCACATCACTCCCGGGATCTCCCGTTTAGAGGAAGAGTGTCCCTTTCCTGCAGGCCCTGTGTGGTGTGGAAACCACCCCTACCTACCTTTCTCCTCTTTGAACTGTACCGTGAAGCTATTTCTGTTCTAGTCAACCGTCAGAATTTAAGGAACAGTGATTCATGTAACTTATCACACGCTTCTCAGCAGTTCTTTATGAATTTCATTGTGTTGTGAAATTATTGCAGTTTTCATGGCTATGCTGGTCTCACGTTGTGGCCCTTGGTAACTACCTTGAAATGAATTGCCTTCC
>NW_022159265.1:0-836 GCF_008728515.1 Papio anubis | reverse complement strand
AGCCTCCCGAGTAGCTGGGACTACAGGCGCCTGCCACCACGCCCGGCTAATTTTTTGTATTTTTTAGTAGAGACGGGGTTTCACCGTGTTAGCTGGGATGGTCTTGGTCTCCTGACGTGGTGATCCGCCCGCCTCGGCCTCCCAAAGTGCAGGGATTACAGGCATGAGCCACCGTGCCCGGACTGGTTAGTCATTTTTTAACTTTTGGGTGACTCAAAAGTTTGGTTTGTTTTTTCTTCTTTTTTTTTCTTGAGATGGAGTCTTGCTCTGTCACCCAGGCTGGAGTGCAGTGGCACGATCTCGGCTCACTGCAAGCTCTGCCTCCCGGGTTCACTCCATTCTCCTGCCTGAGCCTCCCGAGTAGCTGGGACTACAGGCGCCTGCCACCACGCCCGGCTAATTTTTTGTATTTTTAGTAGACATGGGGTTTCACCATCTTAGCCAGGGTGGTCTCAAACTCTTGACCTCGTGATCCGCCCGCTGCAGTCTCCCAAAGTACTGCGATTACAGGCATGAGCCACCGCGCCGGCCAAGAGGTGCCTTTTTCTAATTAATCTACCTCAAGGGGAGACTATTTTTTGCAATGTTTCTGCTCTGAAGGTCATGCCCTTTTCTAATTTCCCCGAAGGGGTCTTATGTGCTAGCTGTAGCCTTTGCTCTCTCTAAAACATTGGTATGCCGATTCTAGGTCCTTAAGTCCTAATGGTCCTTTATCAGAGGTCCTGAGTAATCAGAATATAAATATTGTATTAAAAAAGAAAGGAAGAAGAAGAAGGAGGAGGAGGAGGAGAAGGAGGAGGAGGAGGGAGAAGGAGAAGGAGAAGGAGAAGGAGAAG
>NW_022159264.1:0-837 GCF_008728515.1 Papio anubis | reverse complement strand
AAAAAAAAAAAAAAAAAAAAAAAAAAAGAAAAATGGAGAAGAGACCGATGGAGAAAGTTATGAAACTAGAATTTCAAAGAGAACCCTCTTTGATAAATGAGGAATCACCTTTCCATGTCACTAAGACATACAAGCTATACACCAAGATTCTACTTCTCAAGAGATGGTCAGCGCCTAAAAAGGAGAACGTCAGTAGAATATTCAATGCTTTAGAATGTGTACACAACAGAAGATAACCACAACCCCAACAACGGTCAAATGAACAGCAAAGGGCTATTTCTCCTTAAAGCTCAGATCTATCTCTGTTTGTCAGGGAGACCAACTGTGATGTCCCTTTCGGTTTGGACCTTCTCTTGAAAACGGAAGTTGTCAGGATGATCTATGAGCTAATGATAAGCTCGTCATCATAAAGACATCTTCCAATTCCATTTTCTGGTATAAGAAAGAGGGTTTTGTTTCATCTAGCAGCAAATAATGAAAAGAAAAAAGGATGTTCATCACTATACATACATACAAAATGCTATATATTTACTTACATAATATACGTAATTATGTGAGATACTTATAGGCATAAAAATGCAGAGTATCCCTATGTTCAAGTAGTGGAATATATTGCTGGAATATCATGCAAATGTAGGAGATTTAACAAAAAGGGCATAATGCTAAAATTTAAAGACACTAAGAAAAAAAAAATCTGTATGTATAAAAGAAAACCGGGCGGAGCAAGATGGCCGAATAGGAACAGCTCCAGTCTCCAACTCCTAGCGCCAGCAACACAGAAGACAGGTGATTTCTGCATTTTCAACTGAGGTACTGGGTTCATCTCACTGGGGAGTG
>NW_022159263.1:0-837 GCF_008728515.1 Papio anubis | reverse complement strand
TGGCTGACTGAATGCTTGAAGTGTAAATGAGAAACTGAATTTCTAATTTTTTTTTAATTTTAGTCAAATTTAAATAGCTATATGGGCCGGGCACCATGGCTCATGCCTGTACTCCCAGCAGTTTCGGAGGTCGAGGTGGGTGGATCATGTGAGGTCAGGTGTTCGAGACCAGCCTGGCCAACAGAGTGAAATCCCATCTCTATTAAAAATACAAAAAAATTAGCCGGGCCTGGTGACAGGCGCCTGTATTCCCAGCTACTCGGGAGGCCGAGGCAGGAGAATCACTTGAACTCGAGAGGCAGAGGTTGCAGAGAGCCGAGATTGTGCCACTGCACTCCAGCCTGGATGACAGAGGGGGACTCTTACGGAAAAAAAAAGATTTTAAAAACCCTACATGCCCCTAGTTGCTTCTGTAGGAGACGGCATGGTTCCAGAAGGTAGACTTAGTGTTGAGGACTCTGCAGCATCAGGCTGCAGACAGTCTCCCTTCCTAGCAGCGTGGGCCCCTGGGCTGCCCTTCTACCAGAAGGGATGGTGGCATCTCTGGGAGGTATCTGTGGACTCAGATCGGTGTGGATTAGTGACTTGTGTTACTCACAGATACTTAATTTTATGGGTAAATGAATACCTGGACTTGCTGCAACTTCAGGGAGAGATTCGGGAGTAGGGAGTGAAAAGTGACAAGGGGACCCAGGGCTTGTTCTGCCGCCCCCAGGACCTGCTCGGGGCGTCTTCCTGTCTGAAGCTGCAGCGCATGCCTGGGGCACCCCTCCTCTCTGAAGCCCCAGCACCTGGTCGGGGCTCCCCTCCCCTCTGAAGCCCCAGCACCTGGTCGGG
>NW_022159262.1:0-837 GCF_008728515.1 Papio anubis | reverse complement strand
AAAAAAAAAAAAAAAAAAAAAAAAAAAGAAAAATGGAGAAGAGACCGATGGAGAAAGTTATGAAACTAGAATTTCAAAGAGAACCCTCTTTGATAAATGAGGAATCACCTTTCCATGTCACTAAGACATACAAGCTATACACCAAGATTCTACTTCTCAAGAGATGGTCAGCGCCTAAAAAGGAGAACGTCAGTAGAATATTCAATGCTTTAGAATGTGTACACAACAGAAGATAACCACAACCCCAACAACGGTCAAATGAACAGCAAAGGGCTATTTCTCCTTAAAGCTCAGATCTATCTCTGTTTGTCAGGGAGACCAACTGTGATGTCCCTTTCGGTTTGGACCTTCTCTTGAAAACGGAAGTTGTCAGGATGATCTATGAGCTAATGATAAGCTCGTCATCATAAAGACATCTTCCAATTCCATTTTCTGGTATAAGAAAGAGGGTTTTGTTTCATCTAGCAGCAAATAATGAAAAGAAAAAAGGATGTTCATCACTATACATACATACAAAATGCTATATATTTACTTACATAATATACGTAATTATGTGAGATACTTATAGGCATAAAAATGCAGAGTATCCCTATGTTCAAGTAGTGGAATATATTGCTGGAATATCATGCAAATGTAGGAGATTTAACAAAAAGGGCATAATGCTAAAATTTAAAGACACTAAGAAAAAAAAAATCTGTATGTATAAAAGAAAACCGGGCGGAGCAAGATGGCCGAATAGGAACAGCTCCAGTCTCCAACTCCTAGCGCCAGCGACACAGAAGACAGGTGATTTCTGCATTTTCAACTGAGGTACTGGGTTCATCTCACTGGGGAGTG
>NW_022159261.1:0-837 GCF_008728515.1 Papio anubis | reverse complement strand
TGGCTGACTGAATGCTTGAAGTGTAAATGAGAAACTGAATTTCTAATTTTTTTTTAATTTTAGTCAAATTTAAATAGCTATATGGGCCGGGCACCATGGCTCATGCCTGTACTCCCAGCAGTTTCGGAGGTCGAGGTGGGTGGATCATGTGAGGTCAGGTGTTCGAGACCAGCCTGGCCAACAGAGTGAAATCCCATCTCTATTAAAAATACAAAAAAATTAGCCGGGCCTGGTGACAGGCGCCTGTATTCCCAGGTACTCGGGAGGCCGAGGCAGGAGAATCACTTGAACTCGAGAGGCAGAGGTTGCAGCGAGCCGAGATTGTGCCACTGCACTCCAGCCTGGATGACAGAGGGGGACTCTTACGGAAAAAAAAAGATTTTAAAAACCCTACATGCCCCTAGTTGCTTCTGTAGGAGACGGCATGGTTCCAGAAGGTAGACTTAGTGTTGAGGACTCTGCAGCATCAGGCTGCAGACAGTCTCCCTTCCTAGCAGCGTGGGCCCCTGGGCTGCCCTTCTACCAGAAGGGATGGTGGCATCTCTGGGAGGTATCTGTGGACTCAGATCGGTGTGGATTAGTGACTTGTGTTACTCACAGATACTTAATTTTATGGGTAAATGAATACCTGGACTTGCTGCAACTTCAGGGAGAGATTCGGGAGTAGGGAGTGAAAAGTGACAAGGGGACCCAGGGCTTGTTCTGCCGCCCCCAGGACCTGCTCGGGGCGTCTTCCTGTCTGAAGCTGCAGCGCATGCCTGGGGCACCCCTCCTCTCTGAAGCCCCAGCACCTGGTCGGGGCTCCCCTCCCCTCTGAAGCCCCAGCACCTGGTCGGG
>NW_022159260.1:0-838 GCF_008728515.1 Papio anubis | reverse complement strand
TTCACCATGTTGACCAGGATGGTCTCGATCTCTTGACCTCCTGATCCGCCCGCTTCGGCCAAAGTGGGATTACAGGCCTGAGCCACCGCAGCCGGCCTTGCTGTCTATTTTTAAGGGAATTATTTTGTTGTGTGCAAGTGTGTCCGGTATTTTAAAGGTTTTACAATAAAGGTTTTACCAAGCCTGTTTATTTCTACTGAATAGTCATCCTCTACCGTTTGCTACAGATCCCTTCCGTGCCTCTTTGCTCTGCTCTAGATTGCAGTGGGCTGAGTCTTGTAGGGGGCAGTTTCTCAGGCTCCCAGAGCATCTGGCTTCAGGCCTCGCTCGGTGTAGCCAATGGGAGGCAGTGGCAGTAGAAGAGAAGGCAGGAGGAAAGAAAAAACCAGGGTATTTCTTCTCTTTCTCTCTCTTGCTCAGGCTCAGATGACATCTCCGGCAGCAGATGAGGCCTCTCTGTGGCTCCAGCTCATGGATAGGTAGCTGTGGTCCCAACATCTGTAGGGTGATGCATGCCCCTGGGCTCTATTCAGTTGGCCTCCTCTTTTTGTCCCTGCAGGTTAGGAGGGACAGCTTCTTGCTTTTGCTAATCTCTGTACTGCCTCTCTCTGTCCCCTGCTGGGCTTTCCAGACCTCCCATTACCCCTGTTAATCATGTCACCAAAACCCTGCATTACATTCTCTCTGTTTTCAATACTTAAAGTGGTTCCCTCCTGGTGGGGCCCAGTGGCTCACACCTGTAATCCCAGCAGTTTGGGAGGCTGAGGCAGATGGCTCACTTGAGGTCAGGAGTTCGAGACCAGCCTGGCCAACATGGCGAAACCCCGTCTCTACCAAA
>NW_022159259.1:0-838 GCF_008728515.1 Papio anubis | reverse complement strand
GACACTGCACCAGGCCTACATACCTCTTTTTTTCTTTTTCTTTCTTTCTTTTTTTTTTTTTGAGACGGAGTCTTGCTCTGTCGTCCAGGCTGGAGTGCAGTGGCGCGACCTCAGCTCGCTGCAACTTCCACCTCCTGGGTTCAAGTGATTCTTCTGCCTCAGCCTCCCGAGTAGCTGAGACTACAGGCGTAATACCTCCCTTAGATGTAACGAATAATATCACAGGGTGTACACCCACTGTGGTGTTAGGAGTAATACCTCCCTGTGATATTACAAATAATATTATAGTATGTATACCCACTGTGATATTACAAGTAATACCTCCCTTAGATATTACAAATAATATCACAAGGTGTACACCTACTGCAATATTAGGAGTAATATCTTTCTTAAGCGATCCTCCCACCTCGGCCTCACAGAATTAAAAAAATTAAAGGAAGAGATGCTACACCTGGCTGGATCTGTTTTAAAAAGATAACCCAGATAATCCTAAGGTCAGTGTTTAAGATTAGACCAAGGGAGAAAAACTAAAGATGGGAATACTAGTTTGGGACTTCGCTTGCTTGCTTGCTCTCATTTAGAATACATTTAGTAGTTCTACAAAGCTCAGGCACTGTTCTGGGAGTCACAAATACAGGATTGAATAAAATAAATAAAGCACTTTCTCTCCCGGAGCTCACTTTTCACTGGGGGAATGCAGATAGTAGACGCATGCATCTGCAGTATCGGTAAGTGCTAATAGAAAAATGAAGCAGGTGAGATGGATCATGCTGAGTAGAACCTATTTGCTTTTCCTTCCTTCCTTCCTTCCTTCCTTCCTTCCTTCCTTCCTTCCTTC
>NW_022159258.1:0-840 GCF_008728515.1 Papio anubis | reverse complement strand
ATATTTCCTTTTTCACCATAGCCCTCTATGGGCTTCCAAATATCACTTTGCCAATTCCACAAGAACTGTCTTAGCGAAAGGCTTCTTGAGTGGAAAGCTGTAACTCTGTGAGATGATTTCACAGAACACAAAGAAGTTTCTCAGAAAGCTTCTTTCTCTTTGTTATTGGAGGATATTTCCTTCGAATCTATAGTCTTCAAAGGGATCCGAAATATCTGTTCTCAGATTCCACAGAAATAAGGCTAGGCAACAGATCCACGAAACAGAGATGTAACTCTGTGAGATGAATTAACAGAACAGTAAGCAGTTTCTCAGAAATCTTCTTTCCAGATTTCATCTGAGGTTATTTCCTTTTTCACCATAACGCTCTATGGGCTTCCAAATATCACTTTGCCAATTCCACAAGAACAGTCTCAAGGAAAGGCTTCTTGAGGGAAAAGCTGTAACTCTGTGAGAGGATTTCACAAAATACAAAGAAGTTTCTCATAAAGCTTCTTTTTCTTTGTTATCGGAGGATATTTACTTTGGCCCTATAGTCTTCAAAGGGATCCGAAATATCTGTTCTCAGATTCCACAGAAATAAGGCTAGCAAAGAGATCCACGAAATACAGATGTAACTCTGTGAGATGAATTAACAGAACACTAAGCAGTTTCTCAGAAAGCTTCTTTCCAGATTTCAACTGAGGATATTTCCTTTTTCACCGTAGCCCTCTAGGGGCTTCCAAATATCACTTTGCCAATTCCACAAGAACTGTCTTAGCGAAAGGCTTCTTCAAGGGAAAGCTGTAACTCTATGAGATGATTTCACAGAACACAAAGAAGTTTCTCAGAAAGCTTCTT
>NW_022159257.1:0-28254 GCF_008728515.1 Papio anubis | reverse complement strand
GTTTTCAGTTCTTGTGATAGTTTGCTAAGAATGATGGTTTCCAGCTGCATCCATGTCCCTACAAAGGACACAAACTCATCCTTTTTTATGGCTGCATAGTATTCCATGGTGTATATGTGCCACACCCAGCCATCCCATTACTGGGTATATACCCAAAGGATTATAAATTATGCTGCTATAAAGACACATGCACACGTATGTTTATTGCAGCACTATTCACAATAGCAAAGACTTGGAATCAACCCAAATGTCCATCAGTGACAGATTGGATCTCTGTGCTTCTAAGCTCTCATTGTATGGACTTGTGCTGTCTGACAGAGTAGCTACCAGTTGCAAGGGACCATTACAAGTTAATTAATTAAAATTACAGAAAATAAAAAACTCACTTCCTCAGTCACACTGGCCATATTTGACACACTCAATAACCACATGTGGCTGGTAGCTCCCACATCGGGCAGCACAGATACTGATCATTTCTTGTCTCACAGGAAGCTCCACTGGATGGTGCAAATCTAAATAATTTCCTTCTTGGCTTCCTCGGAGGCAAGGCCTCCCCCATTGCAGGGTTGCTCAGGCTTAGCACTATTGCCATCTTGGACTGGATTCTTCTTTGTTGGGGGGTGGGGGGCATCCTGTGCATTATAGGATGTTTAGAAGCATTCCTGGCCTCTATCCCCTACATGCCAGTAACAGCCACCCCCACCACCCAGTTGTGGCAATCAAAAAACGTCTCGAGACATTGTCAAATGTCCCCTAGGGGACATCTATGCTGAAGCTGGCTGGAGCTCTGGGGATCAGGGAGGACGTCTGTAAGCGTGCTTATGAGTTGTAAGCTCTAAGACGGTAGGGACATTGCATAGGGCAGGTCAGGCACATTGTAAGTGATCTTAAAACATTACAATTGAGAAGAATTTCAGAGTGACGTTTATAGCCAAGAAAGATATTCTTCCCCCTACTGGGGCATTCCCTTGATGTTAAATTGTCATGTGTGTCAAAACCCTAAAGAACTGCAGGGAAGCCTATAACTCCAAAGGAAGGCAGAGGAAGGTCCCAGGGGACAGGTTGTGGGGTGAGTTCACTTATTCCAGTCAAGGTGAAGGAGTTGCCTCTGGGCTTCACTCTGAGACTTGCAGCCTAGTGTGCTAAGCTCCCGGTTCCCAAAGTGGCCATTCCCACGCTGAACGGCATTACTGCCTCATCAGCAGCTTGTCAGCTATAAATTCTAATCCCAGGCCGGGTCTCTCTTCCCAGGACCAAAGTCATAAAGATGTTTGCCCTTGCACGGGTGTTTGACATGTGCTAGGCCACATTTGTGTATTTGTCTTAGGGCCCTCTTGAGAGCTTAGCACTTCTCTCTGACCCAGGCTAGGCTTTATGTGCTGTGCATTCCTCCTGAACATGATGTCATGTGCCTCACCATGGAATTCTGCAGCCAGGCACAGGGGCTCAAGTCCAAAGATGGGAGGACTTAAAAGGCTTAAACAAGCAAATGTTTTCCATTATTTAAGGTTTTAAGAAAACTGAATTCTGAAATATTTATGGTCCTGGACTCCTTTGTGGGTCATCAATGACCTCTTTCCTTTTAGGAGGTATCTCATGGAGAGGGCGTC
Source organism: Papio anubis (assembly GCF_008728515.1). Lineage (NCBI taxonomy): Eukaryota > Metazoa > Chordata > Mammalia > Primates > Cercopithecidae > Papio > Papio anubis. Next base: position 26,644 of record NW_022159257.1, on the reverse strand, counting down.
TTGGCCTGCTCCCCTCTGGGGCCACTAACTCACACCAGAGCTGACTCAACCATTCCAGGGGAAGACTGGCAAAGAGTTTATTCACCACACACGTCTAGCTGAAATGAATGAAATCAGACTCAGCAAAAGTCAACACTTAGCATGGAAGGCAAAGCAGAGATGAAGGGTCACCCAGCTGCTGCACACTAGCCTTTAGCTTTAGCTCAAGTTGTTCTGCTTTGAAGGACAACGCCAATCATCTTGTAAGTAAATGAAGACAATGGTTCAACAATGCTGTCGAGTCTGAGAGAAAAGAGAAGCCATCCCTATGCCCAAAATTTAGTATATGTTAGGATTGGGGTGGGTTGCCCAGTGCCTTCTGAGATGACCTGTACTCTTTTCTTTTATCCAGGAGCAAATAGAATCAATGTGCTCTGCCTAAGGGTCTGGCAGCACAGGAAGTGGTCCAGGATGATTTTAACCCTGTTACAGGATCCAAATAATTCCTGATATGTATGAATGTAAGGCCCGTTCTTGTATCCAGCATTTCTCAGTGGGGATGGTTTTGACATTTTGGGTGGGATGAATCTTCCTTCTGGGAGTGTCTCCAGCACACAACAGGGCACAAAATGCAAGTGGTGTCCTCCTCTGGTCATTGTCACAACCATCCACCCACCAACGCATGCATTCCCGGGCACCACGTGGTGGGTGGCCCTGCCCCCACTCAGCACATTGCAAGCTTATTGCCGTAGAAACTAGAATGCTAGTACTACCCATGGGAGCAGGCAGCAGGCCTGTTCTTTATTTATTTTACTCTTAGATTCTGCAGACCTCAGATTTACCCACTGTTATTGATCTGTGGAGGGCTTTTGACTGCCCATTTTCCCCCTAGAGTGAGCTCATATGAGTGGAAAAGAAGCAAAGAGGTAGCTGTTACACAGCTGTTCCATTCCTGCTCCCTGTTCATCTCCTAATGTTGTGAATACACCCTAAGAATTCTCCCAGGTGTGGATTAAGATGACTTAAGCCAGGAAGAAATTTGCCCCAAAGTACATTTCCCCATCTAACATCCTCATACAGGCCCTCTTGCTAGACCCACATTAATGAACTACAGCTTCTGACTCCCAGCAGGCCCTCTTTCATTTTCCATCATCTTTCTCTGTCTGTATTTTATAGCACAAGCTACTGAAATTATCAGGTGATCAGAGAAGTCTAGAACTGGATATAAACCAATAGATCATCCAGGAACGTGGCTTTCAACCTCCAGACTTTGATGTCTATTGACTGTGAAGATACTGGAGGGGACTCAAAAGCTATTATCATTTTCAAAAATGGTGTCAGAACGGTTCAATGTACTTTAAATAGGACTCACAGGTGTATTAAAATGTCAAGCTTTCTTTTGCCTAAAACTGTATGAACACGGTGCAGTAACTGGTTATTTCAATGCTGACAAAAGTTCTGATTGACAGAACTTGCACTCATTATATATCACTCAGTACCTAACGGATATGATAATTTCAAATCAGGAAGATTGTGGAGAGAGATTAGCAAGAGGTCTTTAGTGGTAAAAGGACTAAGGAAATTGTAGCCCGATTGTCTCTTTCTTCAAAAGTTGAGGCCCAGAGATGTGAAGTGACTTGCTGACAGTTGGATGATTAGTGCTCTAGAACTATGGTGGCCATGCCACACCAGGACAGTTCCTATGTGCTCCTGTTGTCCCAGTACCATCACCAATAGGAATCCCTGTGGCTCTCAAAAGAAATCCAGTTTGATTAATAAATTACATAGTCACTCTACCTAAAACCCAAGTCTCCCACTGCCAATTCATCCCTTTTCTCGCCACAAAACTCTACCTCTTTCTCTCTCTTTCATGGTTCTGAATATTGTTCCTCCTCTCTGATTCCATCTCCTATGTTTTTACAAGTAGGTCATCCTCCACATTTGGGTGACTATAAATGACAGCTCCAACTCCAGATGGCCTGAACCATGGGACCTTTTGTTCCTGAGTGGAGGAAGAAGGAAGATGGTACAGGGGCAGGGGCAGCTGGGCCCCAGGCAAGCCAGGGCCTTGCCCAAGCCTCAGACAGTCACCCACGTGCTCCTATGTTCTCAGTGACAAAGGCTGGGAGGGGCAGAGGGAAGCTGGTGAATTTTTATGATTTAAAATATATGAATCCACACTGGATAGAAAACACTACAATGTAAAACACCACCCATGCAGCTCTGAAAGTCCAGAACGTCCAGGTGACTCCAGTATGGTGTTCATAGACTTTGGCAATACTTTGAAAACCTCTGTGAATAATAAAAGTTAAGCATGAGAAAGAAAAGATTTCCCATAAGAAAATATAAACCAAACCCTTTTCCTTGTCTGCCACATGGGGCCAAACATACCAGTGTGTTTAATTGGTAGATCAATACCACTCTCAAGAATTTCTTAGATGCCATAAACACACAATGCAATTTTGGCGGAGTCCCACAGCAAGCTATAATCATGAGAGGGGAGGACCTGGGTTCAGCAGCTGTGCTTTATTCCTGTGTTGCTTTGAACTCACAGCAGAGCTAAATACCCGGCTCACAAGACCTTCTGATAACAAAGTCCAGCAGACTTGGGAGTAACTTGGTTGTTTTTGGTTGTTGTTGTTGTTTTTTGAGATGGAGTTTTTGCTCTGTTGCCCAGGCTAGAGTACAGTGGTGCGATCTTGGTGCACTGCAACCTCAGCCTCCAGGGTTCAAGAGATTCTCCTGCCTCAACCTCCCAAGTAGCTGGCATGACAGGCATGTGCCACGACACCTGGCTAATTTCTATATTTTTAGTAGAGATAGGATTTTGCCATGTTGGCCAGACTGATCTCGAACTCCTGGCCTCAGGTGATCCGCCCGCCTCGGCCTCCCAAAGTGCTGGGATTAGAGGCGTGAGCCTCTGCACCCAGCCGAGAAACTTGTTAAAATGAAAATTGGGTCTATGTAGACTGGGAGATTAAAAAAGACTCCATTTTAATATAAGGAACCTTGCTTTACTGTTTCATTAAAAGGTTTGCTAGTACAAACTGAAAATGTAGGAGCCTTTTTTAAAAAGCAGGAACAAAAACAACAACCTCTGCTGTGAAAGGTACTAAAATAAAAGCTGCTTTTTTTTTCTGCAGTCTCTCTTTTGACTTGTCACAAGGCTTTTAAAATCATTCTTATTTGCTATTTAATGCCAGTCTAAGTAAAGGAAAATTAAAATTTTAAATTGTTAGCATGAATCTTACCTTTCATCTTTATATTGTGCAAAGCCCGCTTTAAATGAAAATATAAGAGCATTTAATTTGTATGCTAAATTGTTCAAAATGATGTAATTTGCATATTTCATTCTTATCAGAACAGTGGAAAACGCTGCACTAAACTAATTCAATGCTTTCATTTCACTTCTCAATAATGCACATTTTTTTTTTTTTTGAGACACAGTCTCGCTCTATCCCCCAGGCTGGAGTGTAGTGGCATGATCTCAGTTCACTGCAACTTTTGTGTCCTGGGTTCAAGCGATTCTCATGCTTCAGCCTCCTGAATAACTGGGATTACAGGCACCCGGCACCACGCCCTGCTAATTTTTGTATTTTTAGTAGAGACAGGGTTTTACCATGTTGGTCAGGCTAGTCTCAAACTCCTGACCTCAGGTGATCCACCACCTCGGCCTCCCAAAGTGCTGGGATTACAGGCGTGAGCCACCGTGCCCGTCCTGATACACGCACATTCTATCAACACTCTCTATCTTTGGCTTACTGAGAAGTAAGGAAGAATTGAAAAAAAAAAGGCCTATGGGTTGCTTTATCTTTCCCTTTCTCTCTGTGTCTTCATTTTCAGTGTAAGTTGTTTGCAAATGCAAAGAAATAACATGAGTAAGAAAGGACAAACCAAGTTTCCTCAGTCATATGTTTCTTAGAATACCATTGCTGCCTTTGTGTTTGAAGCAAGTTTTGGTTCTCAAATGGAAAGTGTGGCCTCTCAGGGCTGTCAGCGTCCCTCCCCCTCCCCAGCTAACTCAGTCATAGACAAAACACACTTTGTAGTCACTTAGAAGCTCCATGAACTCCCACACATCATGAATACACCAGAATTCTGAGCTCATGGACAACGCTCCATGTGAAAGGGGTGACAAGAAAGGATGGGCACACGTATCTCCTGTTTCTGCTCCTTCCACGTTGTCTTATCAGAATTCACTTACAAAATACAAGTTTAAAGAGGAAATTATTACAATTTTAATATGGTGGCCGCAGAGCATGAAACTCATCAAGAAGTCCTATGCAAGCACACAGGCGATGTGCCATGAAGCTGGCCCTGCACATGGGGTGGCAGCATGCATGAAAATGGTGAAGAGATCACACGGGATCGGGTGGTACACTGAGAAGGAACTGCGGGCATCCAGAACTGCACACAGGGCAGTGTGCACAGCAGGAGTCCAGGGCAGCCAGAGATTCACTACCAGAGGTACAGCCCGAGAGCACAGGCATGCCAGGAAAGAGGAGACAGGCAGAGATAGGAAGATCAAAGTGGAAGGAGAAAAGCCAGAGCGCTGGTTAACTAAGACACTCAGCCGGCAGTATCGGGAGAGATCACAAAATGAAGGCAAGGGAATCACGGCAGCGAGATACTAGCAAAGGGGCATTGGAAACCAGTGGCCACGTGGCTCTGATCCCAAGCACTGAGTGCCCTCCCCGGCATCTCTGTGGGGCTGTGAGGTACGTTTCATGTGTCTGGACGCGGCTCCTCAGCGTGTCCTTCCAGCTCCTCTCATCCCTCTGCCCTCTTGGTAAAAACAAGACATTTTCTAGGAGTGAGGCAACCTCCCTCCCCGCTGCCCTGTAGAGAGCAACCCTTCTGCTTTTCCAGTGTTCTGAGAATACTTTTCCTGATTTATCATAATGAGAACAGGCGGGAAACTAGCTACGTTGAACATGTGATGTACAAGGTGGTTAATGGTGACCCGCCAGTGAGCAGGACGCCGGGACCTTGTGCAACCGTGAGACTTTGCAACACCGCAGCGGAAGGCTGTCCCTCAGAGGTGTGTAGCCACCTAGGGGCCTCCTTCTACCACCCATGACTAAGTCTGCATTAGCTTAGAGCAGGGTTTCTCAGCCTTGAAACCATGAACATTCGCAGTCAGACAGTTTTCTGTTGTGGAAGACTGTCCAATGTACCGTAGAATGTTTAGGGGCCTCTCTGGCTTCTGCTCACTACATGCTAGTAGCAACCCCCTTTCCCCACCGTGTCACAATCAAAAATGTCTCCAGACATTGCTAGATGCCCCCTGTGGGAGATCATCACCCTGGGTGAGAACCTGTGACTTTGAGCACATGAGCCCTGCAGAGGATCATGTCTGAGAGGACGCCACTCCCACCACGTGCTCTTCCAGCTGGAATGGCTCTTCGTCTTTGCAGTGCCTGCTTTTCTGAAAGTGTCTCTTTATTGCTTTGTCTTCCTTCTAACACTATATCTCCCACTCCTGGGCAAGTTAGTAAGGCCTGGGGGTGTAGTAAAGTCACTCAGTGGGAAGTCTCCTTGCTCTGTGTCCACCCAAACAGAGTTAGGTCAGCCTTGAAAGTCACTGCAAAATATATATATCCTGAGGCCTGCAAAGATTTTTGTGAGTTCACCATCCCTTTTCTAACTCTCTGGGGTACTGTGTACTACTATGTACTATGCTCAGTGTTTGCCAGCCTTGTCATATGTTTTGTCTCATTTAATCCTCAAAGAGAAAAAAAAAAAAAACTCCTGTAACATAACAGCATATCTCCTATAACTCTTTAAAAAAGTCCCCATAAAATAGTATTGACTCCCATGCTGGGAATTAATAAGTAACTTGCCTAAGACCACCCAGGTAGTAAATGGATTTGAACTTGGGTTTTTTGGCTGCTGATCTAAGACCTTTTCTATCAATGTTTCTCTGGCTAAGTGCATGTAAGAATCACCTGTGGGTGTTGCGAACAATGCAGGTTCCCAGGCCTCGTCCCTAGAGCCTTGGTAGGCAGGTTTAGAGCAGGCCCCTAGAATCGGAATTTGAAACAAGCAATTCCGGTGACGGCGGTGCAGGTGACTGCCCCTTGAGAAACACTGAACTCCATTATTCTGTGATTCCTGGAGAGCTGTCGGGGAAGGAGAGAACAGAAAAGAGAGGAGAAGGACTGAGAGAGATTGAAAGCACTCAGACTGATGCAGGATGGAGAGGCATTGGTTCCCTCCTTCCTCTCTCGTCCTTGCAGGCTTAGCCACATGTCTGACAATGGCAATGCCATGTCCAAAACTCCACACCCATGAGATGCCCCTTGACCTCTCCTGCCTCTGTGTGCTTGGGCAGCCTGGGTGTGGCTTCCCCCAGCTCAGTCCTCAGGTGCCAGGACCCAAGCTCCCATCAGCGAACCTGACTAATTCACAAAGCAGTTCTTTTTTTTTCCCTAAAGTTCTGGGGTACATGTGCAGAACGTGCAGGTTTGTTACATAAGTGTACATGTGCCATGGTGGTTTGCTCACCTATCAACCTGTCATCTAGGTTTTAAGACCTGCATGCATTAGATATTTGTCCTAATGCTTTCCCTCCCCTTGTCCCCCACCCCCCAACAGGCCCTGCTATGTGATGTTCCCCTCCCTGTGTCCACGTGTTCTTATTGTTCAGCTCCCACTTATGAGTGAGAACATGTGGTGTTTGGTTTTCTGTTCCTGGGTTAGTTTGCTGAGGATGATGATTTCCAGCTTCATCCATGTCCCTGTAAAGGACATGAACGCATTCATTTTTTTTTTTTTTTTTTTTTGAGACGGAGTCTCGCTCTGCCGCCCAGGCTGGAGTACAGTGGCCGGATCTCATCTCACTGCAAGCTCCGCCTCCCGGGTTCACGCCATTCTCCTGCCTCAGCCTCCCAAGTAGCTGGGACTACAGGCGCCCGCCACCTCGCCCGGCTAGTTTTTTGTATTTTTTAGTAGAGACAGGGTTTCACCGTGTTAGCCAGGATGGTCTCGATCTCCTGACCTCGTGATCCACCCGCCTCGGCCTCCCAAAGTGCTGGGATTACAGGCTTCAGCCACCGCACCCGGCCGAACTCATTCATTTTTATGGCTACATAGTATTCCATGGTATATATGTGCCACATTTTCTTTATCCTGTCTATCATTGATGGGCATCAATTCACAAAGCACTTCCATTAGCTTCATTTGATTATGGAAATTAGCCCACTAACATTGCATTTGTTTGTCCACAGATGCTTTCTAAAATCCTTGGCCTTCCCTAGAGATTTTTCCTGGAATCTTTGTCTCCACTGGCTAGATCATGAAAAACCTGGATCAGCCTTAAGTTGGATGTCTGTTCATTTTTGCATTTAAATAGTCTGGCAAAGCAAGAGGTACAACACATCCTGGTTTGATGTACTTTCCAGCAAAAAGTATTAGCAAAACAATAATAATATTCAGAAGGCTCAGTTCCCAGTAGAATTCAGCACATACTCCAGATCTCCTGAGGTTCAGGTCCAGCTGAAGGGAAAGGAATGACTGAGATAGGTTTGAGTTTCAGACTTGTGTTTCTCCCAGCTCCCTTGAGAGACAAAGAAAACCTGCCGATAAACACAAAACACAGCTCATTGCCCTGCTACTTGTTTGCAAGCAATTGTATGTCTGTCCTACACACCTCACCGGGCTCATGGCACTTTAAACAGCTTTCTGTGATGTAACACACCTAGGTTTTCACTCACACTACGCTCAGGGAATTCAGTCTCTCGGAGTCATGACTACGTGGTCCTTCACTGCTGAAACCATTGCTGCTGGTGGCCTTGGTTTTTATTTGTTAAGCTGTAACTTCAGGAAAGAGCCAATATCCTCCCTCCCTCCCTCCCTCCCTCCCTCCCTCCTTCGTTCCCTCCCTCCCTCTTTCCTTCTTTCCCTCCTTCCCTCCTTCCTTCCTTCCTTCACTCCTTCCTTCTTTCCCTCCCTTCTTCCCTCCCTCCCTCCTTCCTTCCTTCCTTTCTTTGCCCCTCCATTTCTCTGCCTCTTCTTCTTCTCTTTTTCCTTCTTTCCCTATCCCCTCCCTTCATATTCCCTCTCTCTCTCTCTCTCTCTGTCTCTCTCTCTCTATCATGGTTAACAACACATGCTTCAACAGGTTTTTTGACCTCTTGAGAAGTATGTGGTTAAAAAGTCTCTTTGCTATTCCTGTCTTGTACCTAAGCCACCTGCCCCTACCCCACCCCTGCCATACACACATTCATACACACAAGTAAACCACTGGTACTGATGTATTATTTTTCTTTCCAAAGTGTTTTCAACATATACGTAAGCACATTTGAATAGATGTTGTCAGCCCCCAAACGACAGCCTGTAAAACACAGTGTTTGCACCTTTCACTTTCCACTCACTATTACGTCTTAGAGATCTTTCCAAACATAAAGACCTCGTTCATTCTTTATTATGGCATGTTAGTACTCCAGTTGTATAGATTAGCATAATTTATGTAGCCAGTCCTTTATTAATAAAAATTCAAGTTGCTTCCAATACGTGGCTATCACCAACAATGTTGTAGCAAGTAGCCTGCACTATGTCTTTCTGCACATGTGCCAGTCCGGGGCATAAACTCCTGAGGACGGCATTTGGGGATGAGTGGGTGTGCGCACATGCAATCTGGATAGATATGAACAAATCGCTCATCGTAGGCACTGCGTGACCCTCTCTTCACCAATAGCACAACAGGGCGTGGCAGTCCCTATTGCAACGAGTTCCTGAGACTTTCCTGGGATAAGAAAAAGGTGAGGGAGTATAGAAGGTTATTTAATTGGAAGTCCAAGCTCCCCCTCTCACTTCCCACAGCTGCAACCATCAAAATTCTCAAACCCGATTCTTTATTATACAACCCAAGAAAGATGTATTTTTATATTTAGAATTGTAACCTAATGAATTAAGATTTTTTTGACTGTGAGTAACAAAATACAGTTCAACTCAGCTTGGCGGTGGGCTGGGGGAGAAAGAGGGGCAGGGGGTGGTCACTGTAAGGAGAAGGACACATTTCATGGTACTGGACGCAGGAGTGCAGCAATGCTCCCAGAAGGGACAGCATCTAGGAGCTGAGAGACCCCAGCACAGCCAGGGACACAGGGCCTGTCACCCATTGCTGCTTCTATTTGGGTCTTCTTTCTTGAAATATTTTTTCCTGTCTTCTCTTCAATCTTTACAACAGGTAAAGGTGGAAGCTCACAGCGACCAAATTCACAGTTGGAGAGACTCAGTGACTTTGTGTGCACGTGTGCATGTTTGTGTGTGAGTGTGTGTGAGTGTGTGTGTGAGTGTGTGAGTGTGCATGAGTGCATCAGTGTGAGAGTATTTGCTTGTTAGTGCGAGTGTGCACCAGTGTGTGAGTGTGCATGTTAGTGTGTGAGTGTGTGTGACTCCATGTGAGTGTGCGTGTGCGAGTGTGCATGTGCGAGTGTGAGTGTGTATGCTAGTGTGCATGTGTGTATGTGAGTGTGTCAGTGTGTGAGAGTGTGAGTGCACGGGATGCTTTTCTGCTTTGATTTCCCATTCCCAGAAAAGGGTGTTGGCCCTGAACTTGGGGCCAGGCACCCATGCCTGGGCCAGGCAGCTGTGAACAGCAGAGCTTGGTTATATTGTCCAAGCTGAAATGTGGGTCCTGCTGTTCTGAGTGGGCAGAAGAGCCAGGGGAATCTTTCCAAGCTGGGCAGATATTCCACATGGCATCTGCACAGCCACAAATACAGTTGTTTATCTTTGTCACTTTAATTTTATAACAAAAACATTATAAAAACAAGGCAGAAACATAATGAACTCTAAGTGTCTAATAAATCTCTCGGTTAAATGGCCCTAGTGGTTTCTGAATTATCCCAGAATAGGATAATGGCAGAAATGAAGTAGGTATAAACTGGACAAATTCTCACCTCTCCTGTTGTTTCTTTTCAGCAGATAGTTTCCTAAAAACTGGGTTATCAGAGACACTTTTTTAGAGTAAAACAATTTTTTTTACATTTTTAAAAACAAAGCCTCTCTCCCATGAATATCCAGAAAGACCATACATTTCAGGGCCGGCCTACAGGACATATTTCAAAGTGACATGTATTGTCATTTTAGAAGAGTGAGCTGTTTTTTTTGTTTTTTGTTTTTTTTTTTTAACTTAAAGACAAAATGGCCAGGGAAAAAGCTGCCAAGTCTCTGAGTAATCTTATTGAGGGTTCAGTTTTCTAAGTATGACCTTATGCTAGCAACAGCCCCTGAGTAACAAGAAAACAAGCCAAGCTAGGAAGCCTTGTTTCTATGAGACACAATTGTAAGACAGCAAAGTCTGAAGGTGAATTCTAATTATGTAACATGAATGAGTCATCAATGCCGTCAGAGATCACAGACAATGAAGCAGTGACCCGCCGTCTCCCCACACTTGCAAAGCACACAGGCTCTGTTTCTCATCCCCCCCACACCTTCCTCTCACCCTCCCTTCCTTCCTTCTTTTCTATTTTTCTCTTTTCTTTTCCATTTTGTGCTGCATTACTCAGGGTTCTCCAGAGAAACAGAACCAATAGGATGCACGTATATATTTAGAAAGTGATTTCTTGTAAGAACTTGGCTCATGTGATCATGGAGGCGGGCAGGTCCCAAGATCTGCAGGATGAGTCGGCAAACTGGGGACCCAGGAGAGCTGATAGTGTGGTTCCTGTCTGCATCTGAGGGTGTGGGACCCAGCAGAGCTGATCACGTAGCTCTAGCACAAAGGCCAGCAGTCTTGAGACCCAGGAAGATCTGATGTCTCCATTTAAGTCCAAACGTGAGAAAAAGCCAATGTTCTAGTTCAAAGACAACCAAGCAGGAGGATTTCTCTCTTACTCAGGGGAAGGTCCACCTTTTTCTTTTATTCAGGCCTTCAACTGATTGAACAAGGCCCACTCACCTCGGGAGGGTCACCCGCTTTACCCAATCTACTGATTCACACATTAATCTCATTTCAAAACACCCTCATGGGAACACCCAGAATAATGCTTGCCCAAATGTCTGGACATCCTGTGGCCCAGTCAGGTGGACACATAGAACTAACTATCACATGTGCCTTCCTGTTCTTGGGTGCACTGGTCACGCATGCTATCACCCATTTCCCGTTTAGAATCTTTTCTTTACAGCAAAGTTTCTAGAAAGAGAAGTCTAGACTCTGTCTGCAGTTTCTCATCTCTCATTCGCAGGTCAACCCAGCGACAGTTGGCGCCTGTCCCCATCATTTTGTTGAAACTGATCTCAAGAATCTCCAAAATCTCATTGTCAAGTTATTTCCTCTCATCTTTGTGTAATAACGCACCATCCTGAATCTCCTCCAGCCCTCTCTCTTCTGTGTGGCCCTCTAGGAGTGATAGTCCCCAGGATCCTGCCATCTTCCTCTCTCTCTTTTTTTTTAATTTATTTTTTTGAGACAGAACCTCACCCTGTTGTCCAGGCTGGAGTGCTCACTGCAACCTCCACCTCCCCAGGCTCAAGCGATTCTCCTTCCTCAGCCTCCCGAGTAGCTGGGATCACAGGCCCACACTCCCATACCCAGTTAAATTTTGTGTTTTTAGTAGAGACAGGGTTTCACCATGTTGGCTGGGTTGGTCTCAAACTCCTGACCTCAGGTGATCTGCATTGGCCTCCCAAACTGCTGGGATTACAAGTGTGAGCCACCGCGCCTGGCCCCCTATCTCATTTAACAAGTTCTGTCTGGCTGATGTTATAAGCGCTCTTGCTTTAACCACCAGCTCTAAGCTCATGACTGTAAAATCTCTGTCTTCAACATTCTCTCTCTCTGAATCTCAGACTTGGGATATATAACTGCTTACAGATTCTCTCCCCATTGGACATTCTCCACATAAAACTGGAACTTAACATGCCACATTCAAATTCGCCATTTCCCCCATAGACTTAATTTTTAATTTCTTCTTTCTCAGAATGATACTAGCATCCATGCAGTCTCCAAAGTTTTTTTCCGGGAGACATTTATGACCAATGGCTCCCTTGTAATTCAAACCAGTTACTATGCTCTTTTGGTTCTCCTTGCTAAATATCCGTTTCCTCTCCTCTTCACTGTACCTGTCTCCGGCTTAATCTGAACCTTCCTTATAATTCTCATCTGGAGCACAGCTTTATAATGGATTTCTCTCCACCTCCATTTCAACTGCCCCTTTAATGAATTAGCGACTATTTTCAGTGTGATTCTTATGCAAGAAAATGTAATCAAGTTAATTCCCAATGAAAGCGTTTCCAAGCCTACCCCATTGCCTTTAGGATACAATGTGAAGACAATTGCAACAGTCCGGGAAAGAGGCTGTAAGCTAAGACAGAGGCAACTGAGATGGAGACACAGGGCAGAATGAAGGGAGCTGGGTGATCCTACAAGCTAGAAATGCCAAGATCCCATTACTGATGAGACGATCAGACGTGGGAGTGAGAGTAAAGGGAGATGAAGGAAATCCTCTCCATCTTGACTTTGATAATAAAGTGAATCATAGTCTTGTCCTCTGAGCTGGGGAACTCTAGATCCTGACTTTCCTCAAAGCAAACAGCAAGTGAACTTACTTGGGTGGGGCACCCTGTCTGGGGAAGCAAAGCCTTCAGGAAACTCAAAGATCAGCGTAGAGATGAATCAGAGACCCAGTAATGAAGAAATCAAAATTAATACCAGATGGGTGAAGGAGGCAGTTGAAAGTCCTTGTAAATAGTCAGCGTCCAAGAGCACTGGAGGAGTGGAAGGTGCCACAAGGAATGCTCTTCTGCCAGGAGATTCCTAAAAATCTGCTGGCAAAGACCAGAGAAAGAATCAGAGCCATGTGCCCAGCAAGACATTACCTAAGCTCAAAAGGGTTTAAAGGACTCATAACCCTGCCTTTTACCCTCAATTATTTCATGATCACCACCATGCCCTTTTTCCTGGTCAGGTGGTTGGCAGTAGTTTGGAATATCTTACGGTTTGTAGAACACGTTAAAGCATGAATGATGTATTGCTATGCCTTCAGCGTGCATATTTGGATGCCCTCACAGATGAACTAATAGCTCTTTTCATCTCACTTTCCTTATTGAGTCTTGCCCATTTACAACAAAGGAAAGGCTTGTTTTGTAGATCTTTAAAACACACCTGAGGATTTTGAATTCATTTATAAGCCAATCCCCTCCAGTGATCATTCAGTAAGAACCAAAGTCATTTGCAAAGCTATACACCAACAACATGTAAACTGGTTAAATGGAGCCAAACCACCCAATTTGACTGTTCAGCCAAATTCAAGTACGTCCAATGCATTGGGATATTAAATCCCAACAAATTCTTCCTTGGCATGGCCTGACAAGATCACTGGTATTTATTGGTTGCTTTTATACAAATGGAAAGAAATATATCATAACCAAAAACTTTTCCCAGGCAACCTTGGTAGAATCTTGCATGAGACCCAAGAGCGGGCTGAAGAACACGATCTTTGCTGCCAAAGAGCAACCTTTTGCTCTGCAAGCAGGTGGCTGATGAGCTGTTTTATGAAGGGTTTAATGATCTCTGTCTGCCTTAGTTACCTCCCAAAATAAACTGTGTGAATCCCAACGTGGTAGAAGGACTGACTCCCTCATCAACTGTCAAGCAAAAATCTTGGTAGGGCTCCACAGCCTGGGGAAATAAAATTGCTAAGGAAGACAAGTCAGTGACTCTGTAGTTTCAAGGGACCTCTGCTTCAGATACTGTTAGCAGCCCAGGAAGTAGCTCTGCTGGCTGCATTGATCCTGGGCCCAGAATTACCCTCAGGCAGAACCATCAGGAAGACAGAGCTAAATCAGTCTCCATTCCCTTGGGACACTACTCATTTGGCCTAACCAGAGAGCTTCACTCAATTTATAACATTCATAACTGATAAAGGCCTTTTCTGGTATGCCACTAATTATATATCCAGGTTATAACCTAAATAAGATACAAAACTGAGGATGCATTTTTGTGTGATTTCTTTATTTTACACACGAGGAAACTGAGACTCAGGAATGGCTGAACTGCCCAAAGCTGCACACCTGAGAGTAGAGCCCAGGTCTCCTGACTTGCAGGTTACAGTTCTTCCCGCTGTGAACACCATCACAAGCTGCCAGCTGCACATGGCTGAATGGGAGTTACAGAAGTTTGGAAAACCTGGTGTATCTCTGCAGCTGCCATGTGGCTTTCCATCAAGGACCTTAAATATAAGGGTCAGATATCAGACTAGAGAAACACCCAAGGAGGGATGAGAAAAAACGTAGACTGGATGGTCCACAAGCCTCAGTGTAGGAAATGAAGTGGATTAGCCAGGAAATCAGGAATCTAGACTATTTTGAGGGGGGCATAAAAGCTGCCTTGCTCAATCCTGCTTATTTCAATCTATAGAGAGAACCGCCCTACGAGCAGAAGCTTTGCCATTTTTACCCATGCCTGAGCCAAGAGTGTGTCTTCCTTCATCCATATTTCTAGCTTTCTCCCTACACTCTCCTTTCTTTGGAAGGAAGTTATTTTCCTTTCCTATCACTGAAAATTCTAACAGAGCCCCACTGAGAGTCTTCTTCATCCTAGGTCCTCATTTAAAGCAAAATTTTACTGAGCACTTACTATGCACCAGGTGCTCAGCTGGGGTAACAAAGATGGAGCAGTCACAGTTATAATCCACAAGGATCTCCTCATCTAAAGGTTCTGTTTATGTAGAGTGCTGGCTTGCACCATGTGGACAGTGAGCATACTTCTAAACCCCAAATCTCAACATATGGTCCAAGAAAACACTGCTTTTCTAATTTGCAAATGTTTTATGTGAGTGTCTTTAAAAGGCTTACAAATTGAATTGTGTTAGTAAGTCCTATAACAAGTTCCTTTACTAGAAAAAAATAACTTTTATTAAATCAGGATTTTTGAGAAAAGTCTGTGCTCTGTGTTCACCAAATCCATATGTTTTAACTTGTAAAACCTCCCTGTAATCACAGTCTATTGCAGTTGGGAAGGATCTGAAATGTCACCTAATCCACAAGATGTAAAATTTTTATTTTTTAACAATGAAACAATTTTTTAAAACAAATATTACTGTGACTTCCAAAATAATAAAATAGTTAAAACGGCACCTCTCTCCTAAAAAATGATGAGCTTGTTTACTCTTCCTGTTGCAAATGAGGAAACTGAGATCCAAAAAGAGTGAGAATTCAAAGGTCTCAAAGAAAGTTATTTGCAGAGTGAGGGTAGGAACATAGGATCCTTTCCTACTCTCTTTCCACCCATTCATCCATCCATCCATCCATCCTTCCATTCACTTACTGATCCACCCATCCATCTATTCATCTATCCACCCATCTATCCATCCATCCACCCATTCACCTATCCATCCACCCATCCATCTATTCATTCATTTGCCATCCATCCATCCATCTACCCACTCATCCATCCATTCACCTACCCATCCATCCACCCACCCATCCATCCACCCACCATCCATCTATTCAACCATCCATCCACCATCTATCCACCCATCCATCTATTCATTAATCCACCCATCCATTCAACCATCCAACCATTCATCTATTCATCCGTCCATCTATCCACCCACCATCTATCTATTCATTTATCCATCCATCCATCATATATCCACCCATTGATCTATCCATCTATCTATTCATCTATCTACCCATCCACCCCCATCCATCTATTCATCCATCCATTCATCTACCCATCCCTCTGTCTACCCACTAATCCATCTATCCATCCATCCACTTCACAAATCTTCAATAAGCCCTGGGGGTCCTGCACTTGAAAGAAAGGTAGACAGAGGCCAGACCATGCATGGCCTTATGAGTCGTCTTAAGAATTTTGGACACTGTCTTAAGAACAATAAGAAAAACATTGCAGTACTTTTTGTTTTGCTTGAGTTTAGGGATTTTATTTCAAAAATATTTTATTGTAGAATGTTTCAAAAGTAGAAAGAGTAGTATCAATTACCTAGCTTCAATAATTCTCAGCACATGGAAAACCTTGTTTTACTGTCTCCCCACTCTCCCCACCCTACTGGATTATTGGTCTGCAAATACTCAGTGTGAATCTTCAAAAGATAAGGACTCTTTTATATATATATATATACACACACACACACATACATACATACACACACATATATAACATAAAATCATAATACCATTATCAAACTTAAAACATTTCCATAGTAATTCCATAATATTAAAAATTCCATCAGTTGACTAAAAAACTTCAGGGATTGGGAACTCACGTGACACAGGTGACATTTTAGAGACATTAGCTCTGGCTGCAGCATGAAGAAAGGATTATAGGGAGATGAGCCAAGTCTCAAAGGCCAATGCAGTAATCCAGATGAGAATGGAAGTGGCCTGAACATGACAGCAGTAGGGACAGAGAGGAATGGAGAGGTACAACAGCACTGCAGGAGGCATCATTGAAAGGACATCTTGAAAGTTATGGGGAAGATGAACAATGGAGACCATTAGGATGAGGCCCAGCACCTAGTGTGGGTGGTGGTGCCATTCACTGAGAGGAGACCAAAGCTGAAAATATCCATTTGGATTAGCAGATGGGGTGTGTCTTTTGGAGAGGTGGAGCACAAGGTGGGAGAGGGACATCAAGGGGAGCTGTCCAGGGCCAGTTGGAGAGAAGACCCGGGCTGGAGAGACAGGTTCGGGAGTCCTGAAGCTGTAGGTGGAAACTGAAGTTGTGGTTGCAGGTGGTGAAAGCAGAGGAGGCTGAGGACAGAACTGGAGGCTCAGTGCCATGATGGGGGGTGAAGAGAAACACCCAGACAGACTAGCACCAAGGAAAGAGCATCATTTAAAAGGGGAAACATGGTCAATGATGTCAAATTTTGCAGAGATGTCAAGTAAAGTCAGACTCAAAGTGGTCCACTGGGTTTAGGAAAAAGGATTTAGAACAAAGGGTGTTGGGAAGAGCCTCTTTGGTGAGGTAGAGAAAACAAACACCAGACGGTCACCAGTGAAAACAGAAGAACTGAAAGTTCCTCCGCACCCAACCCAAAGTGCTAGCATTACAGGCGTAAGCCACCGCGCCCGACCCAGTCTGTGATACTTTATTATGGCAGCTCTAACAAACTAATACAGCTGGGCACTGTGATTAACGTAGTACTTCCTTCTTTTTATTTAATGTTCACAACAATCTCATGCGGTAAGTGCTCCTGTATCTCCTTTTCTAGATGAAGAGATTGAAGCTTACAGAGGGAAACACGCTAACTTGCATAAGGTGGGAAAGTTCATAAGCAGAATTCTAATGCAGTTTCCCAGGGATGCTGTCACTAAGCACCACAGACTGCGGGGCTTAAACAGAAATTGATTGTTTCACAGCTCGGGAGGCTGGAAGAGACCAAGAGGTCGGTAGGGTTGGTGACTCGAGAGGGCTGTGAGGAAAGAATCTGCCCGTGTTTCTTCATATCAGCTTTCCTCTCTATATTACTCCTCTTTACAAGGACATCAGTCCAGTTGGATGAGAGGACCACCCTGCTCTGGTAGGACCTCATCTGAACTAATTACATCTGCAATGACTTTATTTCCAAATAAGGTCCCATTCTGAGATACTGGGGGTTAGGAATTTAACATATTAATTTCGGGGGACACAATTCAACCCTCCTGCCCTGCTTGGATGAAGGCCATGCGAGCTGAAGGACTCAGTCAGCTAGGGGAAAACCTGACTTCAGGGTGTTAAAGGAAAGGCATGACTACTGGGAGCAAGTCACGAGAGAGGTCATATACGGAGAAAAGTCCCACAGAAGGCAAGACAGGATGGCATTGAGTGACAGGTGGAGGGATTCACTTGGGCATGAGAGGAGACATTTTCCTTATTGTGACAAGGATGCGGGAAGGAAAAAGGGATGAGTTGAAATGTGAAGTGAATCTGCAGATGTGGAGGAGGGAAGTTGAGGAAGTTCATTTCAGAGGGCTCCTGCTTTCTTTGTGGAGCAGGTGGGGAGATTGCCTACAGAGGTTAACAGCAGGGTTTAAGATTGGGGCACAGAAGACGGACAGGCAATAAAACCAGAGACGTTGAAAAACGTGGCAAAAGTTTGAAACATCCACTGTGTATAAACGGCAGCAGCCTGCTGTGTCTAGAATAGGCCCCATTCAATGTAGCATTGCAGAAGATAATCTACTCTCATTTTAATTAGAAAAATAGGAGAACAGGAAGGTGAGCTGGCCAGGGAACTCCAGAGGGTTGCCTGACAGTAACAAGGATCTAGATGGCATTGGTGACCGTGAGTTTGCAGTGGCACCGTCTGCAGGGTGTGCGGTTTTGCCAGCCATGCTCAATAGCTGGGCGATTGATGCAGAGTAAGTAAACAGCTGGGCTCATCCAAGGCTGGGCTTTGGCCAGGGCAATGCATTAAAAGGACAAACGGCAAGGAGGTTGAGTATATTGACAAGAGGAGGGTGAAGTGGGGAAGCTCAGGGGGTTCAGTGGGCAGAGAGGGAAGTGGGCTTGTGAGGAGGCTGTGGCTATTTCTGCTGAAGAGGCCTGCTCATGGCCCTTGCTTTTGGAGCACATGGCTGTTGCTGCTTCCTGGAGGAAGAGATGCTGTCAGATGTGGCATACTAATGAGCTGCAGGCTGACAGGCTCCCCAGCTGGTCTCCCTCTTCTGCAGTGGTCCTGACTGGTCCCAGCTGGGCAATTCAGCAATCTGTGCTCAGTGCTGCCACAACTCTCAGAGCATGCTCTGGGGACACACACCCCTGTGAAAGGATGAGGTTGGTACCAGCTGCCTTCCTAGTGGCGTGTCGATGTATCCCTGGGTCAGACTGCTCATTTCTCTGTTATTTTAAAATGCTGTATGGGCCGACTCTGTTTACATCTTGGATTTTATTACTGTAATCTTCTAAGACTACCAATCTTCCTTTAGCTGCCATATTTCAAATAAAAGCTATGGATATTATTATAAATATTATTGATATTACTATTCTATACATCTACTAATATTATTAGCAGTCAACTTGAAACTCTAAGTTACCATATTCACTTCAGTATCTTCATGTACAAATAATGGAGAAAAAAAACATAAATATTTTACAGGGGTGGTGACACACTACTATTATTCCTAGTACAAAATGGTCAACATTTAAAAAATATATACTAAATATTGTCAGAAGCAACGGGAGCTATTATACCTTGTTGATGAGAATATCAATTGATACAACCACTTTGGAAACAGTTTGGTATTTTCTGTTAAAGCTGAAAACAAAGCGGGCAAGGTGCTATGAGCCTGTAGTCCCAGCTACTCAGGAGGCTGAGGAAAGAGAATCCCTTGAGGCAGCCTGAACAACACAAAGAAACAAGGAAGGCAGGGAGGGATGGACAGAAACCTATCATCCAGCAATTCCATATAAACACAACAGAAACAGATAAAGATCTGCGTAGCATTATTATTCATAATGGGCTAGTACTGGAAACAACACAATTGTCCGTGAACATTATTAATAGGATGGAAAAATGCTGGCATATCCATACAGTGGAATACCATACAGCAATGCAAATTACAAACTACAGCTACAGGCAATAACATAGATGTATTGCTCAAACATAATGCTGAGTGGGAGAAGCCTACACAAAAGAACTTATGCTGTGATCCATTTACCCAAAGTTTAAAAACAGGGGAAGTCACTTTATTGTATAGGAGTGCCAAGTGACATAGTAAAGCACAGAGAAAACTAAGGAGGGAATGACCAGAAGAGTCCGGATAGTCACCTGTGGGCAGGCCCACCCTCAACAGAAAACTGGCACATTCAGTAATTGAGGACATATAAATATACTTTAGACACTGCTTTGCTTATATACAAATAAAAATCTGCAATATATGTCATATGGAATTATTCTTTTCCTTTGACATGACTTCAAAGTACATATTATCTGATTCTTATCATGAGTTTAAAACAAAGGATCAATGTCTGACATTCTTCCAAATAATAAATTGACAGGATTCCTTGGAGCATTACAAAAAAGTTTTTTTGTGGGGCTTAAGGTAAAAGTACAGATGGAGAACTGCATGTTATGGGCCTAATATTGTATTGTACTATAAAATTGTAAATTGTAAAATTATAAATTAAACTGACAAGCTGTTAAATAAAAGATGTCCCATCCTCCTACTTGGACAAATATCTCTTCATAGTGACCTGAGAAACCACGTTGGATCTTAGAATTCTTGGACTGCTTGGATCTTCCTGCTAGAACATGTGCCACAGGAAGAAGCTTCCCCTAGATCCAGCCATCCACCTCATGCCCCAGCCCTGTTCCATCCCATAACCCAAGGGCCTTGGTGCTCATATATATCACTCTTGAGTCCTCAAGTCTAAACTTCACCCGTGGCCTTTTACAAATATCTGCTTCCATGTTCCCCTCAGGAAGGACTTAAAGATGAGCCCACAAAGACCAGGAAGCAGGTTTGGAATCATTTGAACAGGAAGTCCCAATGTCCTGGTCCTTGGCACGCGGTCTCGAAAGGGAGACATGGGTCTCAGGTGGGCGTGGTCTCTTGGTCCCACAGACCTCTTTCCCCTTCAGAAAGTGCATGGCTGGAGGAGAGACGGAAGCCCAAAAGCACAAGGCCCAACAGAGTCCCTGGTGCATGCAGATAAGGGTAGTACCTCCTTTATGGGAAAGAAAGAGGTCACATTGGAAAGGGCACTTGGAAAGCTTCTGGAGTCCTGGCAGTACTCTATGTCTTGACCTGCGTGGCTGTTAAATTTATGACAATTTATTAAGCTATACATTCATTTTATACAGTTTTCTATATGTGTGTTATATTTCCCAGTAAAGAATTAATGACGCGTGTGTGTGTGTGTGTATATATATGTAATTTCTGGTACTGTAGTTTATGGTATCCCCATAGACAAATCAGCTCTGAGAGGTGTCTTACAAGCGCAGACACCTTGGGCAGTTAAAATGCCTCGAGGTGCGAGTACCTAAAGAAGCAATAGACAGGGCACTGGAAACGCAGTAACTCTCCCTTCTGGTTCTCCACCCCGTGTGGGGCCAAGATACTGGGGAAACCACACATGGGTTCAGGCAGAGCAAATGAGTCATGGGCCCGTGTCCTCTTGCCTAGCCACTGCAAGTGCCTCAGAGGAAAATTCCTTTTTGCCCCTCCTAGCCAAGACTATAAACACTGTGTTTATCAAACTGAAATTACAGGAGGCTGTTCCCATCCTGGTAGAAGCGAAAGGAGACCAACTCCCAATTATCCTGTTTGGAAAAGAGTTCTAGGAAGACTTCCTCCTAAGGGCAGCTGCATAGGTTCATTAAATTGTTTGCTGAGCTTCTATTATGTGCCAGGCACAATTCTTATTTTTCTGCTTCCCCTTTTAAAGCAACTTCTTACATTATTCTTGATAGGAAAACACCGTCCTTTTACAAAGATTCACATTACCAATTCTCAAAAAGATATTCATGTGCCCTATGTGGTTTAAATATGAGGGTTTTTCTAAGAATATACATCCCAACTATAACCTACAAATACATACACATACACACACACATACCACCTCAAAACAGCCTTCCAGCTGCAAGATGTTGAAAGAGAAGTGAAAAATTGGCCAGTACTAACTCACCGAAAGCCCAGTCCATGTTTTTCCCAAAAAAATCAAATTCTGGGCTTTGCATCTAAGCTATTTAAAAGCCACATTTCCAAAACACTAGTTTTTCTCCTTTTCTGGAAACAAGAAAAGCATATGGCTCCAGTGACCTTCGCAAGCTGCTGGTAAGAGGTAGAGTCAGGCACATCTTGTGGCTTCAAAATGATAAAAGCAGTAACATATTAAGTTGGTTTAAAGGGGGATGGTGAGGCCACAGGGATGGGAGAGTAGAAAACAATCAGTGAAATCGATGACAAGACTAAAACTGTAGGTTACAGGCAAGGAAATTTCACTCTCACCTCTACTATCCATACAAAACACCTGGCAAACATCTACCCATCTCTCAAGACTCCATTCAAGATTGACCTTCTTCCTTTGTGCCCTCACTGGATCCACTGCACATTTGACCCGAAATGATGTAACATTTTATTGTGCAGCATTTTTTTGTTTGTTCAGTGAGACTGTGGGATCCTTGAGGACATTACTATAGTTTATGCGTCTTTGAAGTTCCAACTAAAGCACAGTAAGAACCCCATAAATGCTTCCTTTGATTGCATGAATGAATGGATGATGGATTCCATTCACGAGACTATGGATTTGGCTTTTCCAACTGCTCTGATGCAATCCTTAAATGATGAAAAGCATCTCAATTTTTTTCAGAGTTTACCAACCTTTCCATCTCTATCTCCTGTTTTCAGATTCAGTAAGCTGTGAGGTCTGTAATGTCAGACACTGGCAAACATCACGTGTTCTTCAAGTAGAGTTATGAAAACGAAGAAACTGGTCGGCAGAGTAAAACGTCGGAATTGTCCTTTCCAAGATCCAGAGCTGCAACATTCCTTGGGGGAAAATGTGGACAAGGGTGAGTACTGATAGAAAAAAACAGACAATTTGTGATTCCCCTTTTTCCAGTTTGCTCAGCTTAAAGCCCCTGCAATAATAATACAAATAGTGGGGAGTTTTTTTGCTGGTTTTTTTTTTTTTTTGGTCATACATACCTGCAACTAACATTTGGGGAAAATACTGTTAAGTGTAGACTGCCAGATTTTGCTCTGTTAGGTGAATTTTTTACATGGATACACTGATGCCCACAGGGCATCCTCTTCCATCCTGAAATCTCTGGGGAAGCAGTCTTCTGGGATGCAGATTGATTATTCCAATTAGCATAATGGTGCCTGAGCAAGCCTGGAAGTTATACCCACTGAACTACTCATTCAGAAGCTGATCGCCCAGGTTTGGAAATAGCCAGTTCTTCGGTGCCTTGTTTCTCTGTTTGCCAGTCCCCTTTAAACCATTCAACTTCCGTTCGGCCATTCCTCAAGAAAATCAACTTGGCCTGGGGTAAAGTGTAGGATTAAAATAATCAATTTTTCTATCTAACCAAGGCTTTCTAAAAGGTTTTATGAAAATTCATAGAAGAAATGATGTGTAATTTTACCTATTAGTTGGCCTCTAAAAGGAGGTGACATCGTCATGGCATAGTGGCAATGAGGTCACAAAGGTCGAGTTTTGGTCCTTGCTTTTCTGTTTAGTAGTAGAGTTGACCTTAAGCCAGTGACCTGACCCTTGCGAATCTCTGTTTCTCGTTTATAAAATGGTGACAGGAAAGTTGTTCAGAAGAGGATGGGAAATGAGAAAATGCACATAAGTAGTAGTGCTCAAAAAAAAAAAAAAAATTGAATTCATATCTGTTGGGAATTTGGTCAGCTGTTTCTGTATCTCAGAGAATCAACCATCAACTGCACACAAATGAAAAAGCTCTGGGCACCACATCAAGCCAAGGACAGCCCCATCTCCTTTCTGGGGAAAGGTTCCAAGTTAAATACAACGAGAAATGTTTTCTTTAAATAATTTGACAAGCAACAAAAAGATTTTCCTGGAAGACATTAAATACAAGTTTGATTGTCATATCACAGTGATTTTTTAAAATTATACTTTAAGTTCTAGGGTACATGTGCACAACGTGCAGATTGGTTACATAATTATACATGTACCACGTTGATTTGCTGCACCCAACAACTTGTCATTTACATTAGGTATTTCTCCTAATGCTATCTCTTCCCCAGGTCCCCACCCCCCAACAGACCCCAGTGTGTGATATTGACCGCCCTGTGTCCATGTGTTCTCGTTGTTCAACTCCCACCTATGAGTGAGAACATGTGGTGTTTGGTTTTCTGTCCTTGTGATAGTTTGCTTAGAATGATGGTTTCCAGCTTCATCCATGTCCCTGCAAAGGACATTAACTCATCCAATTTTATGGCTGTATAGTATTCCATGGTGTATATGTGCCACATTTTCTTAATCCAGACTATCATTGATGGACATTTGGGGTGGCTCCAAGTCTTTGCTATTGTGAAGAGTGCTGCAATAAACATATGTGTGCATGTGTCTTTATAGTAGCATGATTTATAATCCTCTGGGTATATACCCAGTAGTGGGATCACTGGGTATTTCTAGTTCTAGATCCTTGAGGAATTGCCACACTGTCTTCCACAATGGTTGAACTAATTTACACTTCCAACAACAGTGCAAAAGCATTCCCATTTCTCCACATCCTCTCCAGCATCTGTTGTTTCCTGACTTTTTAAGGATCGCCATTCTAACTGGTATGAAAGGTATCTCATTGTCATTTTGATTTGCATTTCTCTGATGACCAGTGACGATGAGCATTTTTTCATGTCTGTTGGCTGCGTAAATGTCTTCTTTTGAGAAGTGTCTGTTCATATCCTTTGCCCACTTTTTGATGAGGTTGTTTATTTCTTGTAAATTTGTTTAAGTTATTTGTAGATTCTGGATATTAGCCCTTTGTCAGATGGGTAGACTGCAAAGATTTTCTCCCATTCTGTAGGTTGCCTGTTCACTCTGATGATAGTTTCTTTTGCTGTGCAGAAGCTCTTTAGTTTAATTAGATCCCATTTGTCTATTTTGGCTTTTGTTCCCATTGCTTTTGGTGTTTCAGTCATGGTCTTTGCCCACGTCTATGTTCTGAATGGTATTGCCTAGGTTTTCTTCTAGAGTTTTTATGGTGTTTAAGTCTTTAATCCATCCTGAGTTAATTTTTGTATATGGTGTAAGGAAGGGATCCAGTTTCAGCTTTCTGCTTTCTACATACAACTAGCCAGTTTTCCCAGCACAATTCATTAAATAGGGAATCCTTTCCATATTGCTTGTTTTTGTCAGGTTTGTCAAAGATCAGATGGTTGTAGATGTATGTTGTTATTTCTGAGGCCTCTGTTCTGTTCCACTGGTTTAAATATCTGTTTTGGTACCAGTACCATGCTGTTTTGGTTACTATAGCCTTATAGTATAGTTTGAAGTCAGGTAGCATCATGCCTCCAGCTTTGTTCTTTTTGCTTAGGATTGTCTTGGCAATGCGGGCTCTTTTTTGATACTATATGAAATTTAAAGTAGTTGTTTCCAATTCTGTGAAGAAAGTCAGTGGTAGCTTGATGGGGATGGCATTGAATCTATAAATTACCTTGCGCAGAATGGCCATTTTCATGACATTGATTCTTCCTATCCATGAGCATGGAATATTCTTCCATTTGTTTGTATCCTCTTTTATTTTGTTGAGCAGTGGTTTGTAGTTCTCCTTGAAGAGGTCCTTCACATCCCTTGTAAGTTGAATTCCCAGGTATTTTGTTCTCTTTATAGTAATTGTGAATGGGAGTTCACTCATGATTTGGCTCTCTGTTTGTCTATTATTGGTGTATAGGAATGCTTGTGATTTTTGCACATTGATTTTGTATCCTGAGACTTTGCTGAAGTTGCTTATCAACTTAAGGAGATTTTGGGTAGAGATGATGAGGTTTTCTAAATATACAATCATGTCATACACAAACAGAGACAATTCCTGTTTTCCTAATTGAATACCCTTTATTTCTTTCTCTTACCTGATTTCCCTAGCCAGAACTTCCAACACTATGTTGAACAGGAGTGATGAGAGAGGGCATCCTTGTGTTGTGCCAGTTTTCAAAGGGAATGCTTCCAGTTTTTGCCCATTCAGTATGATATTGGCTGTGGGTTTGTCATAAATAGCTCTTATTATTTTGAGATACATCCCATCAATACCTAGTTTATTGAGAGTTTTTAGCATGAAGGGCTGTTGAATTTTGTCAAAGGGCTTTTCTGCATCTATTGAGATAATCATGTGGTTTTTGTCATTGGCTCCATTTATGTGATGGATTACATTTATTGATTTGCATATGTTGAACCAGCCTTGCATCCCAGGGATGAAGCTGACTTGATCATGGTGGATAAACTTTTTGATGTGCTGCTGGATTCAGTTTGCCAGTATTTTACTGAGGATTTTTACATCAATGTTCATCAGGGATATTGGCCTAAAATTCTCTTTTTTTGTTGTGTCTCTACCAGACTTTGGTATCAGGATGATGCTAGCCTTATAAAATGAGTTAGGGAGGATTCCCCCTTTTTCTATTGATTGAAATAGTTTCAGAAGGGATGGTACCAGCTCCTCTTTGTACCTCTGATAGAATTTGGCTGTGAATCTTTCTGGTCCTGGCCTTTTTTTGGTTGGTAGGCTATTAATTATTGCCTCAATTTAAGAGCCTGTTATTGGTCTATTCAGAGATTCAACTTCTTCCTGGTATAGTCTTGGTTGGATGTATGTGTCCAGGAATTTATCCATTTCTTCTAGATGTTCTAGTTTATTTGTGTAGAGGCGTTTACAGTATTCTCTGGTGGTAGTTTGTATTTCTGTGGGTTTGGTGGTGATATACCCTTTACCATTTTTTATTGTGTCTATTTGATTCTTCTCTCTTTTCTTCTTTATTAGTCTTACTAGCAGTCTATCTATTTTGTTGATCTTTTCAGAGGTGTTTATAGTATTCTCTGATGGTAGTTTGTGTTTCTGTGGGATTGGTGGTGATATCCCCTTTATCATTTTTTATTGCGTCTATTTGATTTTTCTCTCTTTTCTTCTTTATTAGTCTTGCTAGCAGTCTATTTATTTTGTTGATCTTTTCAAAAAACCAGCTCCTGAATTAATTGATTTTTTTGAAGGGTTTCTTGTGTCTTTATCTCCTTCAGTTCTGCTCT
>NW_022159256.1:0-840 GCF_008728515.1 Papio anubis | reverse complement strand
TTGAGATGGAGTCTGGCTCTGTTGCCCAGGCTGGAGTGCAGTGGCCTGATCTCGGCTCACTGCAAGCTCTGCCTCCTGGGTTCACACCATTCTCCTGCCTCAGCCTCCCAAGTAGCTGGGACTACAGGCGCCCACCACCACGCCCGGCTAATTTTTTGTATTTTTAGTAGAGACAGGGTTTCACTATGTTGGCCAGGATGGTCTCGATCTCCTGACCTCGTGATCTGCCTGCCTCGGCCTCCCAAAGTGCTGGGATTACAGGCGTGAGCCACCGCGCCCGGCTTGCTCTTTTCTACATGACGGCATGTTGGTACTTTAAGGCCCAGCTCAAAAGTCTGCTCTTCTGTGAAGCCGTCTCAGCCTCATGAAGTAGAATCGACAGCTATTTGTGCTCTTTGGTAGCTCTTAGTCCATAATTCTCACAAGCTCCTCACCACAGACTACTTACTGTATTAGTCGGTTGAGAGACTCCTGTCTCTCTTTGCTGGAGCTTAACTCCTTAAGAACAGCGGTGGTATCTTACTCTTTTTACATCCTGAGGGCCTCATATTAACTCCTGCTTGGTAACATGGTTGACTGAATGTGCGGATGAGTAACTGAGGAAATAAATGAAAAGAAATCTGCCTTGGCTGGGCATGGTGGCTCATGCCTATAATCACGACACTTTGGGAGGCCATGGCAGGTGGGTCACCTGAGGTCAGTAGTTCGAGACCAGCCTGGCCAACATGGTAAAACCCCATCTCTACTAAAAATGCAAAATTAGCTGGGTGCGGTGGCATATGCTTGTGATCCTAGCTACTTGGGAGGTTGAGGCAGGAGAATTGCTGGAACCTGGGAGGC
>NW_022159255.1:0-840 GCF_008728515.1 Papio anubis | reverse complement strand
CTAAAACATTAATTACTGAACATAAGTAATTCAAGTTTATATACTTTTGGCTTCTTATTTTTACAGAGAAACTAGATATTTTGGCCTGTTAATAAACATGTTTTTGCCTACCACACTGAGAAATTGAGATGGAGCGACACTCAGTCTCAAAAAAGAAAGAAAAAAAAGAAATCTCTTTCTCTTAAGTTAACTCTTGTTTGTTTGTTTGTTTGTTTGTTTGTTTTTGAGATAGAGTCTCACTCTGTCGCCCAGGCTGGAGTGCAGTGGTGCGATCTCGGCTCACTGCAAGCTCCGCCTCCCGGATTCACGCCATTCTCCTGCCTCAGCCTCCCGAGTAGCTGGAACTACAGGCGCCCACCACCACGCCGGCTAATTTCTTGTAGTTTTTAGTAGAGATGGGGTTTCACCGTGTTAGCCAGGATGGTCTTGATCTCCTGACCTCATGATCTGCCCATCTCGGACTCCCAAAGTGCTGGGATTACACACCACACCTGGCCACTCTCAAGCTAACTCTAACTCACAACAATTTCAGCAGATTATGCTTTTGTAAACAGAAATGGAGCATTTATCTTTTTTTCCCCACCTGATTTCTTTAGAATTTTGAAATTCTTAATACTCTTACTTTCATGACAATATAGTTGTTAGCAAAAGTCCAGTAAGAATCTGTTCACAGGCCGGGCACGGTGGCTCAAGCCTGTAATCCCAGCACTTTGGGAGGCCGAAACGGGCGGATCACGAGGTCAGGAGATCGAGACCATCCTGGCTAACATGGTGAAACCCTGTCTCTATTAAGACATACAAAAAACTAGCCGGGCGAGGTGGCGGGCGCCTGTAGTCCCA
>NW_022159254.1:0-841 GCF_008728515.1 Papio anubis | reverse complement strand
CCTAGGTAATACCATTCAGGACATAGGCATGGGCAAGGACTTCATGTCTAAAACACCAAAAGCAATGGCAACAAAAGCCAAAATTGACAAATGAGATCTAATTAAACTAAAGAGCTTCTGCGCAGCAAAAGAAACTACCATCAGAGTGAACAGACAACCTACAGAATGGGAGAAAATTTTTGCAATCTACTCATCTGAAAAAGGGCTCATATCCAGAATCTACAAAGAACTCAATCAAATTTACAAGAAAAAAACAAACAACCCCATCAAAAAGTGGGCAAAGGATATGAGCAGACACTTCTCAAAAGAAGACATTCATACAGCCAACAGACACACGAAAAAATGCTCGTCATCAGTGGCCATCAGAGAAATGCAAATCAAAACCACAATGAGATACCATCTCACCAGTTAGAATGGCAATCACTAAAAGGTCAGGAAACAACAAGTGCTGGAGAGGATGTGGAAAAATAGGAACAATGTTATACTGTTGGTGGGATTGTAAATTGGTTCAACCATTGTGGAAAACAGTATGGCGATTCCTCAAGGATCTAGAACTAGAAATACCATATGACCCAGTCATCCCATTACTGGGTATATACCCAAAGGATTATAAATCATGCCACTATAAAGACACATGCACACATATGTTTATTGTGGCACTATTCACAATAGCAAAGACTTGGAATCAATCCAAATGTCCATCAGTGACAGACTGGATTAAGAAAATGTGGCACATATACACCATGGAATATTATGCAGCCATAAAAAAGGATGAGTTTGTGTCCTTTGTAGGGACATGGATGCAGCTGGAAACCATCATTCTCAGCAAACTATCACAAGA
>NW_022159253.1:0-842 GCF_008728515.1 Papio anubis | reverse complement strand
CCCACCATTCTCCTGCCTCAGCCTCCCGGGTAGCTGGGACTACAGGCGCCGCCACCTCGCCCGGCTAGTTTTTTGTATTTTTTTAGTAGAGACGGGGTTTCACCGTGTTAGCCAGGATGGTCTCGATCTCCTGACCTCGTGATCCGCCCGTCTCGGCCTCCCAAAGTGCTGGGATTACAGGCTTGAGCCACCGCGCCCGGCCTGCGGTCCCTTCTTGTACATATAGTCCATCGCATACACTGCTGCTATCAAAGTCACCATGTTGCCAAGTTCTGTGATTATTGTGAGCCCTTTTCTTATTTGACTTACCATTTGAACAGTTGATTTCTATTGTTTTCAGATGCTTTCCTTACCTGGTTTCAAAGACATTTCTCTTGATTCTACAACTTCTTGATCTACTGGTTCCTTCTCATCTTCTGGCATTTAATTTGTGGCCTGCCTCAGGACCCAGTCTTTGGTCTCAACCACTTTTCCTACACTGGCTGTGTGTGTGATCTCATGCAATCTCATGCTTTAACTATTATTCAGACTCATATCTATTTTTCTTAAGATGTCTAATAGCCATTTTGTAAACTCAACATGTCTAACTAAACTGAATGCTTGATTTCCTCTCTACTAAGTGTCTCCACCACTGCCTCCTATCCCGCTCTTCCTATGGTGTTCTCTCAGTAAATGGCAGCTGGGTGCTCAGAAGCCTGGAATTATCCTCGCCTGTTCTTTTTCTCATCCCACTTCCAGTCCATTAGCCAGTCCTGTAAGTTCTATTTTTTTTTTTTTGTTTTTTTTTTTGTTTTGTTTTTTTTTTGAGACGGAGTCTTGCTCTGTCACCCAGGCTGGAGTGC
>NW_022159252.1:0-843 GCF_008728515.1 Papio anubis | reverse complement strand
GTACAAATAACACCGTGTTTAAAAACCGAAAATGCCAATTTGCATAGAAGTTTCCAAATACCCAGTTGGTTTGAGCCTTGCATTGCAGTGTCGCTACCTGCTCTTAAATTTCTATACGATGTATAGATAGTGAGGCAGGGACGACTCGTACATCTTCAGGTTTCAATTCTACTAACTTGGGCTATATTTTCATTTATTTTGGCACAACTGTGGGTGTGGCAAGCAATGGCAGGGTATTTATTTTGACGCTTGTCCAATAACAGTTGGGAAGATTTTCACATTTTTAGAATTTTCATAGTAATAGTTATAATTTACAAAGAATTTAAAATTGTGCAGTCATTATTTTGCTTTTTTCTAGATGTGCCCCGAAACAGGGTTGCTAATTATCATTCTACATCACAGGATTCAGAACAGTACCATTTAGGAGCAGACGCCTGTAATCGAGGAATTCCGCCTAGTCAGTTCACTTTAAGCGTGTTTAAAAGGTTTTCTTTATCCTAGTTGGCACCTGTGGCTATGGTTTGTTTTCACTGCTGAGGAATATTCCATGATGGAAGCCGTAATTCATCTGTTTTTCATATCGGTGGACATTTGGATTTTTTTGGGAGGGTGTGTATGTCTATTCAGCCTTCGTTTTTTCAGGATTTTTTGTAGAAGATAACGTAACAGTGTAACATCCTCTGCTACGGAGCCAACACGAACCCTGATGACAGCCACACAGGCTCTCACACAGACTCTCAGGCCTTGTTACCAACGCACAGAACCATTTTCTTAAGTTGAAACACAGTAGCAGAACCTGAAGCCATGTGAACGGGTCCTCTGATCTTACACTTGGAATTCACT
>NW_022159251.1:0-844 GCF_008728515.1 Papio anubis | reverse complement strand
CCGCCTCCCGGGCTTACGCCATTCTCCTGCCTCAGCCTCCCGAGTAGCTGGGACCACAGGCGCCCGCCACCTCGCCCGGCTAGTTTTTTGTATTTTTTAGTAGAGACGGGGTTTCACCGTGTTCGCCAGGATGGTCTCGATCTCCTGACCTCGTGATCCGCCCGTCTCGGCCTCCCAAAGTGCTGGGATTACAGGCTTGAGCCACCGCGCCCGGCCTCATCTATGTTTTTTAAAAATAAGGACAGAAGAATCATAGACTGTTAGAACCAGAAGGGGCTTCTGAGAGTATATGAACAAACTCTTGATTTCTCAAAGGAGAGAACTGGCCAAAATGCCCTGGGACACGCAGCTGAGACTGAGAAATCTCTCCTGACTTCTGCTCACCACTCTTTTCAAGTATGTACTGTGGTTTTGGTACATACTTAAATATACTGGTATATATTTTGGTGTTTGATACTTAAAATTCCACAAATCAAAAAGTTCCAAAAAGCCAAACGGGTCTATTATCTACCAGTGCTGGTTTACTATTCTGATGACCTTTATTAACCGCTCAAAATCTGGCATATAACCAGATCACTTACAGGATATCAGCCCAGTGACCGAGGATAGTACAAAAATCAAGCTGTACTGGTGACGACTGGGCTTTTATAAAAATCCAAACAGAAAAAGTCATAAAAACTCATATAGGTGGCTGGGCGCGGTGGCTCACGCCTGTAATCCCAGCACTTTGGGAGGCCGAGGCGGGCGGATCACGAGGTCAGGAGATGGAGACCATCCTGGCTAACACAGTGAAACCCTGTCTCTACTAAAAACGCAAAAAATTAGCCGGGCATGGTGGCGGGTG
>NW_022159250.1:0-844 GCF_008728515.1 Papio anubis | reverse complement strand
AAAATAGGTGTGTGCCACCACACTTGGCTAATTTTTGTATTTTTTGTGGAGATGGGCGTTTCACCATGTTGCCCAGGCTGGTCTCGAACTTCTGGTCTCAAGTGATCTGTCCAACTCGGTCCCCCAAAGTGCTGGGATTACAGGTGTGGGCCACTGTACTTGGCCCATGATCATTCTTTTTAAATTTTTTATTTTTTAATTTATTATTATTTTTTTAACACCCGGTGCAGTGGCTCGCGTCTGTAATCCCAGCACTTTGGGAGGCCGAGGTGGGCGGATCACCTGAGTTCAGGAGTTGGAGATCTCAGCCTGGCCAACGGTGAAATCCTGTCTTTACTAAAAATACAAAAATTAGCCAGGCATGGTGGTATGCACCTGTAATCCCAGCTACTTGGGAGGTTGAGGCAGGAGAATCGCTTGAATTCAGGAGGCGGAGGTTACAGTGAGCCGAGATTATGACACTGCACTCCAGCCTGGGCAACAGAATGAGACTCCACCTCAAAAAAAAAAAAAAATTGGCCGGTGAAAAATTGAGCGGTGGCTCAAGCCTGTAATCCCAGCACTTTGGGAGGCCGAGACGGGTGGATCACGAGGTCAGGAGATCGAGACCATCCTGGCTAACACGGTGAAACCCCGTCTCTACTAAAAAATACAAAAAAAAAAAAAAAACTAGCCGGGTGAGGTGGCAGGCGCCTGTAGTCCCAGCTACTCGGGAGGCTGAGGCAGGAGAATGGCGTGGACCCGGGAGGCGGAGCTTGCAGTGAGCTGAGATCCGGCCACTGCATTCCAGCCTGGGAGACAGAGCGAGACTCCGTCTCAAAAAAAAAAAAAAAAAAAAAAAAAA
>NW_022159249.1:0-844 GCF_008728515.1 Papio anubis | reverse complement strand
TTACAGTTTATCCTTATCCCTTGGTGCAACAGGGAGAATTGTTTGCTGTTCTGATGATCTTACTTGATTTCCCTACTACTGGTTGTAACATTGTTAGTGATTCTCAATACACTGTTTATGTTACTTCTTATATTTCTCAGGCCACTTTACCTCTTTGTGCTACTTCTTCTCTTCAAAAATTCTTTTCCTTGTTATCTTCTACTTTGAGCCAACGTCGAGCTCCTTTATTCATCACTCATCTTCGTTCTCATTCTCAACTTCCTGGACCATTAGTTCATGGTAATACTCAGATTGATTCACTTTTAATAGGCCACCTACATGCTGCAGAACAAAAATATACTCTACATCACACTAATAGTTCTGGCCTTCAATGACGGTTTCATTTAACTTATAAACAAGCTAGTTCTCTTATTCGAGCTTGTCCTTCCTGTGCTCCTTTGAGCATGCCATCCTTCCATCCTGGGGTTAATCCATGAGATGTCCCTTCTTTTGAACAATTAAAGTATGTTCATCATACCATTGATACCTTTTCTCATTTTCAATGGGCCACTCCGTTGCCATCTGAGAAAGCTGATTCTGTTATTACACATCTCTTAGCTTGTTTTTCCATCATGGGCATTCCTCTTATACTTAAAACTAATCATGCCCCTGCCTATGTCTCTCATAAATTACAAGTTTTCTTACAGCAATACAATATTCAACATATCATCGGTATCCCGGGCAACAGTCAAGGTCAAGCCATCATTGAGCGTGCAAATTTAACTTTAAAAACTTAACTATTAAAACAAAACAAAAAGGGGGAAATGAGCCCCCCAGAAACCAGATTTTGAAACCAGATTTTGAA
>NW_022159248.1:0-844 GCF_008728515.1 Papio anubis | reverse complement strand
AAAATAGGTGTGTGCCACCACACTTGGCTAATTTTTGTATTTTTTGTGGAGATGGGCGTTTCACCATGTTGCCCAGGCTGGTCTCGAACTTCTGGTCTCAAGTGATCTGTCCCACTCGGTCCCCCAAAGTGCTGGGATTACAGGTGTGGGCCACTGTACTTGGCCCATGATCATTCTTTTTAAATTTTTTATTTTTTAATTTATTATTATTTTTTTAACACCCGGTGCAGTGGCTCGCGTCTGTAATCCCAGCACTTTGGGAGGCCGAGGTGGGCGGATCACCTGAGTTCAGGAGTTGGAGATCTCAGCCTGGCCAACGGTGAAATCCTGTCTTTACTAAAAATACAAAAATTAGCCAGGCGTGGTGGTATGCACCTGTAATCCCAGCTACTTGGGAGGTTGAGGCAGGAGAATCGCTTGAATTCAGGAGGCGGAGGTTACAGTGAGCCGAGATTATGACACTGCACTCCAGCCTGGGCGACAGAATGAGACTCCACCTCAAAAAAAAAAAAAAATTGGCCGGTGAAAAATTGAGCGGTGGCTCAAGCCTGTAATCCCAGCACTTTGGGAGGCCGAGACGGGTGGATCACGAGGTCAGGAGATCGAGACCATCCTGGCTAACACGGTGAAACCCCGTCTCTACTAAAAAATACAAAAAAAAAAAAAAAACTAGCCGGGTGAGGTGGCAGGCGCCTGTAGTCCCAGCTACTCGGGAGGCTGAGGCAGGAGAATGGCGTGGACCCGGGAGGCGGAGCTTGCAGTGAGCTGAGATCCGGCCACTGCATTCCAGCCTGGGAGACAGAGCGAGACTCCGTCTCAAAAAAAAAAAAAAAAAAAAAAAAAA
>NW_022159247.1:0-846 GCF_008728515.1 Papio anubis | reverse complement strand
CTCGCCCTCCCTCAGCCTCGCTCTCCCCCAGCCTCGCCCTCCCTCAGCCTCGCCGTCCCTCAGCCTCGCCGTCCCTCAGCCTCGCTCTCCCTCAGCCTCGCTGTCGCTCAGCCTCGCTGTCCCTCAGCCTTGCTGTCGCTCAGCCTCGCTGTCCCTCAGCCTGGCTGTCCTCAGCCTTAGGACACAGGTCTTTCCAAAGGGCGTTCCAGGCAAAGTCAGGACTAGGTTCCCAGTCCTTCACATCACATGGGCAGGTGTCCACTTCTGAAATGACTTTAGTCTCTAACCAAACATTGTAAGTGGCAGCGCACAGCATCCCTCCACAGTGGGGGCCTCTTGAGGGTCAGGTTCTGGTGCCGGAGGGTTGGGCCCTGCACAGGCCGCCTGCCCTGCATGTGTCTGACTCCCTCCTGCCCCCAGAGCCTCTTCATCTGAGGCCAGAGTGGCAAAGTGGACGCGCCCCTCGTTTCTCTAGTTCAGGCCGGACCTCCCCCTTCCAGGCCCTGCTGTGATCACATTGACGTCTCCAGATGGCCTGCGGACACAGCACCCAGGTATAGCCAGGCCATGGCAGGGTCAGGGATGGGGCCCCGGCCGGCTCCTGGTGGCTGTGCTGATGCAGAATCCCTGGTCCTGGTCCTTGTTTCCTGAGCCCCAGCCCCTGTGTGCTTCAGAGTAGAAGGCATTTATAGCGACCTGCTGAAAATAGCGTCTTAGAAATACTTCGAGACGCGAGCTCTGTCCACACCTGCAAGTGTTCTGTTGGCAGTCATTTGTGCAAAACAAGCAAACTGGAGGCGTATGGAGGAAACTGGGGGGCAGATGGAGGAAACTGTGAGGTGTACA
>NW_022159246.1:0-28259 GCF_008728515.1 Papio anubis | reverse complement strand
CTCCCTCCAGGTTGAGTTCACGGCCCTGCCCCCTAGTGGCCAGATCCGGCTTCACAGGATAAGAACCAGCTAAGCTCCAGGGCCTTTCTAGGAAAAGTGTCCCTTGGAAAGGGTGTGACCTTTTCACCGCTCCCAACAGCACCCTAAAAATGGCTTGGACTTTTCCCTCCCCTGAGCTCCACAGAGAACACAGCCAGCAGAGGACACATTCTCTGTCATCCAGAAATGGGTTGGAGTCTCAGCTGAGGGACAGCAGGACTGGTAGAGACTGTCAGTCCACACAGCTGCCTGCACAGCACCGCCATGCTTGCCCAGAAGGCGGGAAGGATGGCGGGGGCTGGCTGTCCACAGGCCCGGCATGACAGGGAGGCTCCCTGGAGGTGGTGCCCTTTTGAGGGGCAATGTCAGGAGACAGCTTCCTCTTGTTGGGCCACAAGTCTCCGCAAGGACAGCACGAGGACTGATTCCCAGTGCTAGAGGCCAGGCAGTTGGCCGTGTGTGTGTGTGTGTGTGTGTGTGTGTGTGTGTGTGTGTCTGTGAGAATTTATTGCTATTTATAGAACAGGGCAGGGGCATACCACAGAGAGGGCACAAGTTTTCAGCAACGGTCACAGCTGGATGTGTCAGCTCACCACTACAACAGACTAAGTCACAGATGAAGGGAGCTGGCTTTGGGGCTGGGGGAGCCACTGTGAAGTCACAGGACACCCACCCAGGCAGGCTTGGAAAGGGAGGATCTGTTCATCACTTCAGAGGTCAAAGTGGGACCTGGGGCTCTCAGGACGGGATGGACTTGCCTGACCCAATCAGCTGGCATTGGAGAGAGCGCAGAGAGAAAACAGGTTAGAGAAAAGCCAGAGCTGGTGAGGCAAGGGCAGAGCATGGGTGCACCGTAGCAGCTGTGAGAGGGCCAGGAGGGGAGGGTGTAAGTGTGGGCATGGCAAGGTTCCTGGAAAAGAGAGGCTGGAAGGGAAAAGGGAGGAAGATGGAGGAGAAGCCAGAGCTTCATAGGTAGTGCCCGGGGGCTGCGGCGGCCCTCCCCACCCCACACACGCTGACCTCTCTCATGGCACCCAGGCAGTCCACCCACAGTTCAGACCAATGCCAGCCCCCAGGACTTCCCTCTTCTCTGGTCACCCTGTCTTCCAACCCACTGGCCCAGGGCCACCTCTTGCTTGGGGAGCGCCACCCAACAGCCACCAGGCCTGATAGAGAAGGAACACTGCTTGAAACAAAATAGTGAAGCTATAAGGGGATGGCTGGCTGGAGTGAGCACCAGAGGCCCCTCTGGGTGGGCAGAAAGCTCAGGGTCCTCTGAAGGACCCTGGGGAAGGCTGGGAGGGCAGGTAGCCTGATGCCACCGGCCATACAGTTATAAGTCCAAAAGGGGAGCCTCAACTGGTAGGCAGGGGGCTGCAGGTTGCATAGGTGAGGCTGGGCCCTTTATGATGGGAAAAGCAGAAGAGGAAGAGTCCGTGGCAGGACAGGCAGGTGGGCTCGCTAGGCGGAGCTCGGCTGGGCCAGCAGGCACTGTGGTCTCCTTGGCTGAATAGCACAGGCGACCCCTAGGAGCAACAGGCCAAGGTGAGTGAGCCCACTGGCTGGTCGGCGGTAGTGCTTCAGCGGGGGCCACAGGCCCTGTCTTCAGTCCACACTAGCAGCTATGATGGTACCTGGGAGGGAGGGAAGGGGGCTGTGTGTCCCTGCCTGGTCTGTGAAGTGTGTTGTTGGATGACTGTGTATATAGGACTCTCAGGCTTTTATCCTAGACCACCACTGGATTGCTGACAGTTGGAGGACGTGGGACCCTAACTATCACCCTGAATCTGCAGTAGATTTGGCTCTCGGCACTCCCAGGCTGGGAGCTGGATACCTGCCCTGGCAGCATGACTCAGACTGCATGACAGGTACAGCGTGCCCAGGATGATGTTCCTAGGCCTCTGACCGCCTCAGAGTCCAGCACTACACACAACCCGCTCCAAGCTCCCAGCCCCTACACCATAAACCATGAGCTCTGTGTCCTCTCTGATGGCTCCACATCTACCAGCTTGGCCATGGAGCCTGTTCTAAGAGCCCCCAGGCTCAGCCATGGAGGCCTTGAGCAGTGGCACTGAGTCCCATGGCTCGCAGGGAGGGAAGTGAGACAGCCAGCAGCACAAGGACAGAAAGAGGAAAGAGCAAGTCTGCAGCTCCAGAAGGGAGGGGCAGGGAGCCTGGCTCTGAGTCCCCAGGTGTGCCCCCCGTGTGGAGCTGGGGCAGCGGGGCGGGCAGACCTTTCATGCAGCAGGCAGCAAAGCATGTACCTACCATGGCTGACGCTCCTCAGGGAACACCGATAGTGATTCTGAAAGACAGCATCAAATCACATGGCAGGTCACACGCATGGGTGGGGCAGGGGGACACACACATGCACACGCCGGAGTGTGCACACACATACTGTGAGGCCCCACGGCCTGCATGCACACACTAACACACATGCCCACAAAAAACACGCATACGCTGCCTTCCCCGCCCAGCACCCTCATCGGCCCGCATGTGCCACATGGATCTGGGACATGCAGCCACTCGGCACACTGAAGCACATGTGTGGGCAGAGTCACAACACAGATGCTCGCCCGCACACAGAGGCATTTGCACCAGCTCCCTGCACACTCGTGCCTGGTGTGCTCAGAGGACCACCCATGCTGCTCATGGAGACAGGGCTTGCTCACTAATGTCCAGCTGTCATTTCTCCACCTAAGAGCCTTCCATGGCTCCCTACTGCCTACAGCATTAACCCCAACAATTGGGATTAAGTTTAAAAAAAAAAAATTAACAAATTGAGGCTTAAAGCTGTCAAGTATTTCACAGCCAGCAAGTGGCTAAATCAGAACTTGAACCCAGGCAGTCTAGCCCTGGGATCCTGTGCCCTTACCCAGTATCCAGTGTTGGCTACACAAAACTCATGAGTACATGTTTTCAACTATAGTTTAAGTGGGTGATATATTTTTCACTATATTTTATGTAGGTGACTTTCAGTTTGGGGGTATTCTACTTACACAATCTATTGAGCTGGATATTAACTGAGAACAAACAGAAACTAATGAACTCTGAAAAACATAAAAGGTGAGCAACATGATGTCACTGCAAAAGACAAAACAGCCCATAGTCTTTTGGTGACTGTATTTTGCTGACAGTCCATGAGTTAATACTCAAGCCGAACTCAGCACTGCTGTTCCCTTGGGAGACAGACACAGACACACACAGACACACACACACACACACACACACACACACACACACACACGAGTTGGTTTTGTGCCCCGCCCCCCCTCAACACACACCAGAGTTGGTGGTTGTGCTGCCCAGAGCCTCCAGTCCGTGAGTGAGGAACGGACCACATGGGTCCAGCAGTGCTGGGTCAAGGCGAGGAGGGGGCAGCCGGAAGCGCGCGCACGCTCTGGGCTCGTTGCACCAGCCGAAATGGGTGCGCACGGGGCGCGCGGGGATGAGGGGTGAGGGGTGAGGGGTGAGAGGGACAGGGCGGGATGGTGACAGCCTTTCCCAGGCGGTAACATCATCATTTGATAGAAAGGATACTGAGGCTCTGGGAGGGAAAGGGACTTGCCTAAAGCCCCAGGGCAATGATGCTGTGCCTTTAAGCTGCCGCTTCACAGGAGCGGCGCCTCCTGTCAGTGGAATCTATTACAGGGGCCCCGCCCAGGGGCCACTCCCAAGCTCCCGGAGGCCTCAGTGTCCCTTGCAGTTTTCCTGCCGTGCTCCGGCTTCTGCAGTAAAGAGGCAGCGGGAGGAAGAGCAGACACGAGCCTCCCTGGAGCAGCCCACCAGGTGGTCATGGCCATAACAGCGGCTCCTGGCCAGCTCACCTTCCGCGCCCTGCCGCTGGAGATGAGGATAAAGATATCCGTGTCTGTGTGTCCGTGTCCGTATCCAGCTCAGCAGCAGCGGCCCCAGGGGCAGGGCGAGGTGGAGAGGCTCAGGAGAGTGCGGACAAAGGGAGCCTGCCCAGGAGGGGCCCCGGTTTCCCCAGGAGGGCAGAAAGCCTTACTGTCGGTGGTACGGTCCACTTGGAAATCCTTAGGACTGCAGGAAGCTGGTCCTGGGAGGAGGCAGAGAAGCATCTCTATCTCCTTGCAGGGGCTGGCTTGAGGCTGCTGGCACACCTCGCCCTGAGTCCCAGGCCCAGGCTGCAGAGCCCACTGTCACTTGCAGCCTTGGCGGCCATGATCCTTGCTCAGTCAGCCAGCCTACTCCCAGGAACCGCGACGGGGTGTGGCAGGGCGGCTCAGCTGTTATTTTGAGTGGGCCGGGAGGGAGGCTGGCACAAGTTTTCCGGTTTGACGGGGCGCAGTGATGCTTTCCTGTAATCCTGGCACTTTTGGGAGGCTGAGGGGGTGGATCACCTGTGGGGTCAGGGTTCTGGACCGGCCTGGCCAGCATGAGTAGATCACTGTCTCTGCACAAAGAGAAAATTTAGCAGGAGCATGGTAGCAGTCGCTTGTTGAGATGGAGTCTCACTCTGCATCGCCCGGGCTGGGTGCGGTAAAAGTCTTAAAGAGCTTTACTGCGTACTCAGCTATATCCCTGACAGTCCATGGGTTCAGCTGATTCTCCTGCCTCAGCCTCCTGACTGGCTGGGATTGCAGGCCATGCATGTATGTGCTACTTGTTGTTTGGTAGGGGCGGGTTTCGCATGGTGGCCGGGCTGGTCTTGGAACTCTTGGGCCTCCATTGCATGTAGCCAAAGTAGTGTAATTAGACAAACCCACCGACCAAAAGGCCTTGGTAAAACTATTACTGTCAGTAATTTCCATATTCCTACATATTCCAACCCATCATTTTAAAAGATTTATATTTTGGGAGGAGCCCCAACGGTAGGGACTCGCCCGAGGAAGAGTTGGAATGCGGCCTCTTGGTTGTGTTTGGTGATCTCGCAGGGGCCAGGCTGGCAGCGGCTGTGTTCTCAGAAGCGCATTGTACCACAGATGCACTGCAGGTAAAATTATCCTGTACAGAGCTCTACCGCTTTTCCTTCCAGGCTTCTGTATTAGCTTCTTTTCCCCTATAGAATGTACTAACCGCCACCCCAACCCTACAATTTAGCCTTGCATATCTGACAATCAAAGGCTCTTCTGGAATCCTCAGCCCAATTCATACTGATAACTTCCCCTTCCTCTCCTCTTTAATAATCCTTTCTTTACTTTAGTCATATGATACTGTATTCTATAAAACTTTAAAATATTTTAGTACTTAGAAGAATGTTTTATAATAATTATGCTTTGTGCTTTTTATCTCCCTCAATAAATGCTTGGGAAGCATTTGTTTTCTTGAATGTCTGACCTATCCTGGCTATGTTGTTGGAACCAAAATCTTAACTGTATGGGATTAACTCTTTAAAATTTGTCAAAAGTGCAGAGAATGGCATTCGGGGAGCATGCGTGGATAGTACAAAAGGTCTCTAAGAGCCTGATAGAGTCTATGGGAGATTGACTTCCATACGAAAGAGTGTAAGTAGAAAATGTAAAAGCATGACTGGAGAAATCCAGTCATGAAGCCCAGGGTCCCTTTCTCAGATCCTTTGTAACAGTGTTATATCATCTCTTCTAGAAGATCGTTCTGAAAGATAATGCCAACTCAGAACCTAAAGAAACCCCAGTGGAGTTTCTACTCGTAATTCCATCCCTCACCTACCCCGCCTCTACCTCAATTTACACTAATAATGTCCTCAATACTTCTGCTTTTAACATCTGTCTTTGAATCTTAAGCATTTTTTAGATGACAGGGATATATATGTGCATTTTATTTTGCAAGTGTTAAATTTTTACTCACTTTTGTAGGCTCTGGGTTGGCTATGTGTAGTTTGTTGTAAGGTAGTTGGCAGGAGAGGCCGTTGTGTGTGTGTGTGTGTGTGTGTGTGTGTGTGTGTGTGTGGTATTGTTTCAGGGTTTTATTTGTTTGTCCGGGACAGATTTTTGTTTTTGCATGATGTTTCTGTCAGTTTTGCTTTATTCTCCACTTACGTTTGTTGGGCGACTTGAGGTAGAGAAATAATATATCCCTGCTGTATAGAAAGAATCCACAATTGCACTATGTATGCAATTTTTGTGTGTGGGGACAGAGTGTCACTCTATCCACCCAGGCTGGAGTGCAGGGTCGCGATCTTGGCTCACTGGAACCTCACCCAGCCAGACTCCAGGTGATTTTTCCTGCCTCAGCCTCCTGGTGGCTTGCTCCGGGAGGCACCTGTACTTCACACCTGGCTAATTTTGTAGTATTAGTAGAGACAGGGTTCACCCATGTTGGCCAGGCTGGTCTTGAACTCCTGACCGTGATGTGCCTCAGCCTTAGAAATTAACAGGTTGCAGGCGTGGGCTGCTGCGGCTGGAACCGGGAAAGGAATTCTACAGACCCTAAAATGCAATAAGATGGCCCTGCCCTGCATTTGAAGACAGAGCTGGACATGCTGTGCAGTTTTGTACATTTGGTGCTTGAGGGGTAGAGGCCGTTGGTCTCAGTGGATTTATGGAGAAAATAGATACAGAAAGTTGGCTACAAATAAGACCAAAAATCCTTTCTTAGCCAGTGACGGGTAAAGGTTGCCTTAACTAACCTTAGATTCTATTACCCTTGATTGAGACAGTTGTATGGTGGGATGGTAGTGGTGATAAGCCTGTTTCAGAATTTATCTACTTCTAAGTAAGCTTTGTAGTAGCTATCACAGATTAACTTCATCCCTCACAGGTCTTGGAAATTACTATAAAACTAATTAGAATGGAGGAGAAACAAGAGACCTGAATACTTAGATCGCCATCATTATTCTGTATTTTCATAACTTGGGTGAAAAGAACAGTGTTAGAATCCTTAAACACTCCATGTAAAGGGAACACTGCCTGAATTTGTATTGCGATTTTTGATCATCATTTACTGTTTAAAACTGGCATATTGCTTAAGTGGAGTCATATTTTAAAGATAAATAGAACCTTATCTTTAGAATGGATATAAAGCTTGCTTTATCAAAGGAATTACAAAATGTAAAGTAAATTCTTGAAAAATATTAATGCATAGGTTCAAATATAGGTCATCATTTTAGATATCTTTCAAAAGATCATCCTGTAAATATTAAACTGAATGACATTGGGTATATTGTGGGGTTTGTGCTCAAGGTGGGATTTCCTGGAGTGATGGATGTTTTTTATAATATGGATAACAAAAACTTGAGAAGTTTAGAAAATTTTTAGGCAAAACTAGAAAATCATACGATAATTCTACCACTCAGAAGGTAGCACCATGAGAATTTTGTATCTTTCCAGTCCTCTGCTCATCTCTTTTCTCCTGTGCTTTCATTGGTCATGTTCCCTCTCCCTTAAAACAATCAGATTTATTTTTATAATCACTTTCCTCCTCAACAATGTGTAGATCCATATCACAAGTTACTCCCCTCTGCACGGTGCCTTCCAGAGGTTGTTCTGTGGTTTGTGTTGGATGAGCTGTACCGTCGTCCATTTCGTGTTGCAGTGCTGGAGTACTTGGGGGTTGAGGGTGGTGGTGGGCTGTGTGTGTGTGTGGATTGTTGGGTCAGCAGAGTGGCCTGATGGCTGCGGATCGTGGGTGGGGCTGGAGTCGGCGGGGCGTTTCCCAGGAGGTAAGCTTTCATTTCTCATTACTGATTTATTTCTAAGATGGAACAAATTATATTGTATGGAAAAAAGTTTTATAGAGATGAAGTCTAAGCTCTGTCACTTAGGCTGGAGTGCAAAGGCATGATCTTGACTCACTACAGCCTGCACTTCCCAGGTTCAAGTGATTCTCCTGTCCCAGCCTCCTGAGTAACTGGGATTCTAGCTGCACCGCCGCTTGAATAATTTATTTATGAATTTTTAGTACCAGATGGGGTTTCACCATGTTGGCCCGGGCTGGTCTGGAACTCCTGACTCCAGGTAATCCACTCACCTTCCAACCTGGGCAGGTTCAGGAATGAACCCACCCCCACCCATTTTTTTTTAACACAGGTGCCGGCTAGCCCATGTGTCAGTTGGTAGGAAATGTTGAAGTGTGCAGTGGAATGGGCTGTTCTCACGGTCGTGGCGGAGGTGGGGTTGTGTGACGCAGGGGGCGGTCTGGTTGCGGGAGGCTAACCTCTTCCCGTTTAAAACCAAGATGAATTCTGACCACCTCTCCAGTGACCAATCTGTCCTGCTTGATTTGTTCATATCTCCCAGAAAGAGGACTGATCTTAGAAAGCCCAGATTTAGCAAGCTTAGCCCACCTGACAGCTAATCACTGGGAAATGGTGTAGGCTGAGTCTAGTCACTAAGTCAGGTTTTGTGTCAAAGAGAGGGATGTGGAAAGGCCAGGAGTGGCAAAAACTGGCCTCCATGGAACTAAATAAAGATGCTGCTCACGAATAACAAAGAATATTTCTTCAAGAAGTCTAAGGAGGTGGCGGTTCTCAGAGTTTTGGGGTCAGGATTCCTTTGCAAGTAAAATGTATTTGATTATTTGGGGCTTTTTTTTTTGTGTATGTAGGTTATATCTGGTGGTATTTTATCACTAGAAATTAAATCAGAAATATTCTTTGTAGCTCACCAAATATTATAAATGCTTTATGAAAAGAATTCTAAACCCAAAGTAGTACAATCTAACATCTTTTGCAAATTTCTTTGATGTTGATGTATGTATTTCCATCTGCATTCCATTTATTGTGTGATATTTACTTGAAAAAATGTGAGAAGAAGGCCAATCTCATACAGATAGCCATTTTAGATCATTGTGGATATTTCTCTTTTTTTTTCTTTTTTATGAGATGGGGTCTTGCTCTGTTGCCCAGGCTGGAATGCAGTGGTATGATCACGGCTTACTGGAGCCTCAGTCTCTGGGGACTCAGGTGAACCTCCCACCTCAGCCTCCAGAGTAGTTGAGACTACAGGTGTGTATTACCACACCTAGCTAATTTTTTGTATTTTTTGTAGAGACAGGGTTTTGCCATGTTGCCTTGGCTTCTTTTTTGATACTCCATCAAAACTTGATTTTTCTTGAACTTTGGATCTTTTACCCTTGCATGATATGATAACATCATGCATTGGTCACTTTGAAAATAATGGTTCACTGAGATCTTCTATATGTTGACACATTTGATTATACAGTATCAAAATACATTCACCAATATCACCATCGATCTTATCAGAATACTTTTGGAAAGTGAATGTGGATATAAGTTTTCTAAAATTCTAATTTTTTGTTCAAAAGCTTGAGTTTTACTATCAGCAATTTTATTGTTGAATTTTATTATGGCCTCTCTGTTGTTTTCCTTGAGATAACAGAATCTCCATTTTTGAGAAAATGTCTCCCAAAACCCAAGCTGAAATAACATTTTTTGTCAGCCATCCTTTGAAGTAAAAATGATATTCCATTAAAGTGGTTAATTCACTTCATGACTTAGTCACATGAGGGTTTTTTCTCAGGCCG
This sequence comes from Papio anubis, assembly GCF_008728515.1. Taxonomy (NCBI): domain Eukaryota; kingdom Metazoa; phylum Chordata; class Mammalia; order Primates; family Cercopithecidae; genus Papio; species Papio anubis. The sequence continues at coordinate 18,794 of NW_022159246.1, read as the reverse complement.
TCTGTAGGAATGCTCATGTATACTTCCCATTTCATCACATGAAATATTAAAAAGATATATTCAAGGATTAAGTTGTAAGATTTTCACTGCTTCATCATAGACATTCTTTTTATTTTTGAGACAGTGCCTTGTTCTGTCACCAAGGCTGGAGTGCAGGAGCGCGATCACAACTCACTGTAGCCTCAACCTTCTGGGCTCAATCAATCCTCCTGCCTCGGCCTGCCAAGTAGCTGGGACTACAAGCATGCAACCAACATGTCCAGCTAATTTTTGTATTTTTAGTAGAGATGGGGTTTCACCATGTTGGCCAGGCAGGTCTGAAACTCTTGACGTCAGGTGATCTGCCCACCTTGGCCTCCCAAAGTGCTGGTGTTACAAGCATGAGACACCATGTCTGGAGTGCCCTTCCTTTTTAAACCTTTAAACCTTTCCTGTGCATAGTAGTCATACCATGACTGCTAGTAGTTTGGTGTTACTGCCTTCATTTGTGCCAAAGTACCAGCATTTTTACCCACCATTGCATCTGCACCATTACAAAAAATATTGCCATGTTAGTATTCCTGTCAAAATAGTTTGGACCTGGGGATCTGAGGGCCGCACTTTGAGAACCATTGAAATAGGTACTTAAACCTACTATATATCATATCTTTTCATCTACAAGGTTTTTAAAAACTTGATTTCAGTTAATGTTTCTGTAATTTTTAAAATATGATTTTGAGGGGTTTCAGTCCAGAGCAACAACATGTATTTTATTTTGCTTATACTGAAGTTTACTAGATGAATACTAACCTAATAGAATGAGGTCCTAAATCTAGTTGCAGTTTCTTTAGCCAAAAGAGAAAAAAAGAAAAAAAAAAACTCAAAACACAAAACTAAAAATTTAAAACTGGTCCATATGATGTATTCTCAATGTATGCTGAACAATTTGAAGAAGAAAATGCAATACTCAGTAAGTGGTATTCTTTAAGGACAGGATTGGGCCAGGCACGGTGGCTCACATTTGTAATCCCAACACTGTGGGAGGCCGAAGCATGCGGATCACAAAATCAGGAGATCGAGACCACCCTGGCTAACACAGTGAAACCCCATCTCTCAAAAAATTAGCTGGGCGTGGTGGTGGGTGCCTATAGTCCCAGCTACTCCAGAGGCTGATGCAGGAGAATGGCATGAACCTGGGAGGCAGAGCTTGCCGTGAGCCGAGATCGCGCCACTGCATCCAGCCTGGGTGACAGAGTGAGACTCCATCTCAAAAAAAAAAAAAGAATAGGATTCATCTAAAGAGTTTGTAAAGAGATTTGGGACACTATAAGAGAGGAATGAGAATACTGAAATAAATCATTATTGAAGAGATATACTGTTAATGATGTCCTCTTTCAATACAACTTGTTTTTATTTTTACTTATTTATTTTCTTTGAGATGGAGTCTTGCTCTGTCACCAGGCTGGATGGCAGTGGCACATCTCAGCTCAATGAAACCTCTGCCTCCTGGGTTCAAGCGATTCCCCTGCCTCAGCCTCCTGAGTAGCTGGGACTACAGGCATGTGCAACCATGCCTTGCTAATTGTTTTCATTTTAGTAGAGACGGGATTTCACCATGTTGTCCAGGATGTCTCGATCTCCTGACCTTGTATTCCACCCATCTGGGCCTCCCAAAGTGCCGAGATTACAGGCGTGAGCCACCGTGCCCAGTCAACTGGTTTTTCTGGTTTTCCATGGTTTTCTATGACTTGAACCTAGTTCTTCAGAAGCTAATAGATAATAATAATGGCTTTTCCCCAATTTATACTAAAAAACAGTACAAAACAACAGAGTAAATGTCTATTAGTGGGTGAAAGTGCATAATGCTTAGTTCATTAGCTTTTTTCAAAAATCACATGTAATTGTGTCCCAAAAATACATATATAGTAATGGTATTTCTTGGTATTACTTGGTTTGTGTGATAGAATAAAATGTTAGAATTTTATGTTGTTTGAATTAGTTATCTATTGCTCTTTAACTAATTTAGCAGCTCAAAACAACAAACATTATCTCAGTTTCTGTGGGTCAGGATTCTGTCCTGTTTACCTTGGATTCACTGGCTTGGCCTCTCACCAGACAGTGAAGGTGTTGGTGGCAGCTGAGATCCATCCCAAGGCAGGATAGGGAGATAATCCACCTCCGAGCTCACATTGGCAGGATTCATCTCAGAGGCTGTTGGACTGGGCCTCCTTTTCTAGATGGCTACTGGTCGGAGGCCTTTTACAATACCTTGCCATGTGGGCCTCTCCATAGGGCACCTCATCACATGGCAACTGGCTTCCATCAGAGGGAGCAATGGAGAGGGCAGGAGAGAATTTGACCAAGGCCGGGCATCATAGTCTCCTTAGCCCTCTCACCTCAGAGTGAATATTTATTGCTTTTGTAACTATGCTCCTTGGTAGAGAGTGAGTCACTTGGTCCAGGGACAGGAATTTTACAAAGGTGTGAATGGCAGGAGGTGAGGGGTGATGCGGGCCCCATTTGGGAGGCTGCTGCAGTGTTGAAGAAAGGTGTTGACTTCTATGAGCTGTAGCAGCGGAGTGTATGTCCTAAGGGAGAATGGCTGTCTGAGAGATTGGCGCCTCATATATAGGTTTTAATGGCATTGCCTTCCCTGATACATTTTGTTTCCCAAATCCGTGATCTTACCCATTTAGTGGTGTAGTTCAGTACATGTTGGATTAGTCTGTAAGCGTTTTGCTTTGGGTGTCTCTGTGTGGGCTTGGGGGAACCCTGACTGTGCCTTCACCAATGCGGTTTGTGGACTCGATGGGTAAAGTCTGGCATCAGTTCTGGAATATCTAGAAGACACTAAGAACAACAATTTGGTAAGGAAAAGGCTGACTATTGCCTACTCTTTTCATGGCTTATATTTAAAATTTGTAAGGGGTAAATATGATTTAAAAAAAAACGCGAGCAATGACTATGTATATTAGAGGAATTAAAGTCTGGGTATTTAAGTTCTCCGTCTTACACCCTGGATTCTCTGCTATTCTACATGTGGCCGTTTAGTTGGGGTGGATCACCACTTCCTGAATTTATAACCGTTAAGCCGAGCAGCATTTTGGGTGTGACACTAGCCAAGGTGGGAATGAAAAAGGACCAAGGTGGAAGTGAGAGGCAGAGGTGGAGAATGACACCCAGAACTAGTGGGGCGTTTTCTTTCAAGATTCTTGGTCTGCAGTAAAGTCAAAGGTATTCAAATGGAAGTTTGTTTTTGTTTTAAACAGAAATACAACGCTCATGTTGGAAAATTTTCAAAAACCTTTTTTGTTGTAGCAAAACAGGCAGCCATTGGTGGAGAGGATTTATAAAGTTCAGAAAGGAAGAAAGAAATTCAATTTCCACCGCAATTTCTCTACCTGATATAACCACTATTAGGCGGTTGGCGTGGTGGTAGTTTCTAAAACATATGTTTTGTGATGGTGATACATAACCCATATGTAATTTAAATGGTTTAAAGTGATTTTGTGTTCTGTATAGTTTTGTTTTTGTTTTTGTTTTTTGAGATCAGGAGTCAGATCTTTGCTTCAGGGGTGAGTGCAATTGGTGTGATCAGCTCCTGCAAAGCTCCACCTCACGGTTTTTTGCCATTCCTGCCTCAGTCTCCCATTATCGGACTGCATTTTACATACCTGGCTAGTTTTTTCATATTATTTAGTAGAGACAGGTTTAAAATTATTGTTGGATAGTTATAGACTCTGCACTGTGAATGCCACACCAAAATACAGGGCAGGTTCTGGGTGTAAACCACCAACCCTTCCAAGCCATACATAGTCTTTAAAAAGTGATTTACTGTATTATTTCCTCATGATGTCATAGTCATATGAAATATGAAATCATTATTTTAGTTGACAGCATGAAGTTATTTACCCTAAAAATATCGAATGAACCAACTAAAATAGTTTTGGATTACTGGTTAAAAGCTCTTTATATAAAATCAAATAGCCTTTAGGTAGTAGAAACATGATACATAGAAGATGTGGTAAGAGTATATTTTCAGGTATTTCCTTAAAAATTAAATATCTAGGAATAAACTTAGATTTGCAGGACTTTTATCAAGGACATAGGTTTTGGTGGGAGGCCTGAAAGATTTTCTTCTATGTTCTTAGTAGAGTAGAGATTTTGTATTTGCAAATATATTAGGTATACCCGTGTCTTCATAGTAATTTATAAGTAATCTTAATTTCACTGGGCACATTGGCATCATATGTATGTCCAAAATTTGGGAATCTGGTAGTTAGATGACATTCTAGCTTTAGGTGTGTCACCATGGCACACACTTGGCGGTCCAGCTTCCCTCCACAGGGCCTGAGGGAGCTGAGGTGGGGTCATGGGCACAGGTGGGAGGAGTTTCCAGTGAGCGAGGTCATGCCTCCTAGACTCCAGCCCTAGATGACAGAGTGAGACTGTCTGAAAAAAAAAAAAACAAGTAGTGGTGTGCATGTCCATATGTACACTTTTACACAATATATAAATATATATATTTACAAATTTCAATTACAAATTCATGGATTATTTTGGCACTTAATAAGTATTAAAGTGTGTTTAAGGAAGGTAGAATTTTTAAAAAAGTAATAAAGTATAGACTCTGACAGATAATACAAATAAAATACTGGTTAATGTAGCCAGACAGATAAAAGGCAATGGAAGTTTAGAATCAGAATAGCAAAGGAGAATTTAGTGCCAGGAAAAGGTGGTATTATGGCAGTATGAAAAGATAGGTATTTCTAAATGGTTTTTAGGAGAACTGACATTAGAGAGGAAGTTTAAGGTGTATAATTTTATCAAAGTAAGTTAGAGTTGGTTTTGAGCATATTCATGAAATTCAGGGCGAAAAACATCCAGTCTAAGGGGAGTGTTTTGAAGTGAGGAAGCTGAGGCTGGGGACACTGGCCTTTAATTAACTGTGAGTCCAGGTGGAAGGATTGCTTGAGCCCAGCGGAGGACAGCCTGGGCAGCAAGCAAGACTCTCTCTCTCTAGACATGAACACACCTATAAATATACAAATTAAAAAAAAAAAAAGAGTTAAAGTTTTGTCTGGAGGCCATGAATAGAGGTAAAATTGGGAGGCTGATGGACTGTTTACATCTCCAGCAGGGGGTTGATCAAGACAGATGATAGGCGTGGCTCCATTACTGCTACCCTCCTTTTTAGGAAGTTACTTCTGAACATCTAAAGATACCAGTTTTATAACAACAGAAATGGGAGTTATTTTTCAGTGTCTAAAACAGGGCTACATGACATACATACATAAACATGTTCATATAAGGTTTAAATGAAGCAGCATATAAGAAAATTGGAACAGTGTTTAAAAGAAATGAATATATTCGTGAAGAAAACAACTCCTTCCTCCACTCTGCAGACTCGGTTTCCATGCGGTTTCTGGAGAATAAGCTACATCTTCACCTTTTAAAGCAGGCTCATAATAATCTAGTTCTGCCTTCATCTGGCTAAAATTTATCTCCCAGTTACTTAAAACTGGTTGGCTCCCTCTCTTAAATTCCCAAAATGACCCATCTGCAGTATTTTGATACTGTGGTTGCTTCCCCTTGTGTTGGCTTATTCTCCATTCTTAATCCACCAATAAAGAGTTGGTTAAATAGAAATTATAGTGTACGACAGAATATTCTGTTGTGGACCAAAAAATGCAGCCAGTCTTTCCATAGAGCATGTGCAAACTTCTAAGATATATTCAATAAAAAAAGTAAGGCATAAAATATTGTATCATCGAGCTACTGGTATACACTGTAAAAAAACTCTATGTCTGTGCTTATTTCACTTTTTTTCTCCCTGGTGGATAGAACTGCTAGAATAGTAAGATAAATTTAAAAAGAAAATGTGTGTCTTCTGTGCCAGGACCTGTGATAATTTGGTATAAAAGACAAAAGGTATGTCCCTGTCCTCTGGGAAGGAACGTGACAATCAAGTGGGACTTCTATCAGATTATTTTCTCCTGTTTTGATCTTATCACCCTGCCTTGGTCTCCTCCGATCTCTTCTTCCTTGGCCTGCTTCTCTCTTCTATTCTCATTCTGTGCTTCCTCTGAGTAATCTTTGACTCCCATTACTTAAATCATGACCTATATTCCAGGGATTCCTAAATCCATATTCATCTCCAGAGTTTCAAGCCCATATATCTGTCTGTATATCATATATGTTAGGGAATCTCACTTGGAGTGACGTGGCTATTCAAAATGATGATATTTAAATTTTCATGTATCCACCTCCTAGCACTCTATCAGCCCCATCATGTGTTCCATCAATAATTCTCCTTGTCATTGTGAGTGGGACAAAATGAAATAATCAAACTAGTCACCCATGCCTAAACCTGGGAACTGTCTTAGCGTTCTTTTATATACTACTGTTCTCTGACCCCCCAAAACTAGTAAATTTCTAAGACCTGTCCTTCTGAATGTCACTTAATATTTTCCCTGTGAGCTCAGTTTCTTCCTCCCATCCCTCAAATGCTTTTTGTGTGTGTGTGGTGGGGGAAGAGAGTAAAATTGAAATTCATGGAAAATGTACTACCCTGTCTTTCTTTCCTTTCTTTCTTCCTTCCTTCCTTCCCTTCCTTCTTTCTTTGATTCATTCTTTCTTTGATTCAATCTTTCTTTTTTTGAGATGAAGTCTCACTCTCATCCCCCAGGCTAGAGTGCAATGGTACAATCTTGGCTCAGTGCAACCTCTACCATCTGCGTTCAAGCAATTCTCCTGCCACAGCCTCCTGAGTAGCTGTGATTACAAGTACCTGCCACCACAGCCAGCTTATTTTGTATTTTTAGTAGAGATGGGGTTTCATCATGTTGGCCACGCTGGTCTCGAACTCCTGACCTCAGGTGATCCGCCCGCCTTGGTCTCCGAAATTGCTGGGATTACAGGTGTGAGCTGCCTCACCTGGCCACTACCGTGTCTTTCTTGTTCCTTGGTATGACTCCAGTACCCTGCTGCCTCTCTCCCCCTGCAGCGGCATAATTTAGGAATCAGAGATATTGTGGGGTTGATGAGGATATATATTATTATTTAGGTGCACCGACCCAGTCAGATTAACATCTGAAGGACTGAGCCCGGAACAAAGAGTCAGGTTACCTTTTAAGTATTTTGTGGGGTAGGGGGAGATCTGTGCAGGGGGAAGCATATTACAGAAACAAGAAACAAAGACAGTTATTCAGTTGGAACCTGCATTATATTATTTCTTACTTTTCAAGGAAAAACATGTTTTACAACTTGTGTTTACTGTCTAGTGACCTTGCAGCTGCACGGCTAGAGAAACAGGGTCTTCACAAAGCCTGAGAAAGGAGAAAAGTTGAGGCTCACTAGCCTCAGAAAAACAGACAGTTGATTTTTAGAGTACTCCACCTCTTTTTCTGTCTTAGGGGGAATTGGGTATTCTTTAACATACAACTGAGTTTTTGCTTACATATTCTTCAATTTCTTTTAATTCCTGTTTCACCCCAGCCCTCCTGTAGCCCCTTCTGTGCTAGAGGTCAGAGTGTCCAGGTCTGTGTCCAGATCACCCTGCCTCATCTTCATTATGTACTTAGCACAAAACGGAGCACGTTGGGTGCATAACAAATTCACACTGGGGCTTGGCTGCCTCTTAAGCATGAGGATTTTTGGTGGATCCTAAATTATGGTTCAACCTTCCAGTTTCCACTTGCTTCATTGTTCACTTTGGGAAGGCTTATTCTTTGCTTCATTAACCCATTCTAATCCTGTGTCTTCTTTCTTTGTCCCTTGTAAACCTGCTTCTTTCTCTTCATCTCTTTTCTGGGTCCGAGGCCCCCAGAAATTTGTTCCTGACCAAATGAAGTGAGTCGCCTTATTAGGTCCCATTTGAGTCACCTTATACATTGAAAAACATTTTAAACAATGAAAACCACACTTGTGCACATAGTTTACCTTGCTTACTTCCTTAAAGTAAATATGCTTACAACACAATTAGGACTTAAACATGGAGATTTACAGTTATTCATTGCAGTTTCCTAGTGAATTATTATTTTTTAGACAGACACTTAAGAGCCTATTAAGCATCCAATGTTTTACAGGTTTCATTTAATCTTTACCATTCTGTGAAAGTTTTTATTTCTTTGTTTAACAGATGAGTAGACTCAAATTCAGGGAATTAGATATGATATCCAAGGTCATCTAGATTTCCAGTCTCTGTCTGCTGGATCCCATTTGCTTTTGTACTTTTAACTGACTATGATTGAAATATATACTTTTATAATCCATGTGTAACAACACTGCCTGTGTGTGGTTTTTTTTCTTTTTCTTTATTTTTGGTAACCTCATTAATGCATTAATGTTCTCTTGTTTGAAGTTGTAAGTTTGTAATGAAACAAGGTAGCAATGAGAAATTGGACAATGTCTGAAATTTCCATCCTCTGTCTTTATTGTTGTCATTCTGTTAGGTATCAGTTGTAGTGATTATACCCCAAGCAATAGTAACTTTCTTAAACTAGATGCTCCTGAAAATATTTTAAAGAGTTTTTATTAATCTGTAAGCTGCAGTTGAGCAGTAACAAACTTTTTTATTTCCTCCTGGATTGATTACCGTAGGTATAACATTATTAATGTCTTCTAAGGGCTCTTTAACATAATGCTTATTTACTGAAATGTGTTTTGTAGCTTCATCAGCAATTGAAGTCGGTGATATGTGAACTCTGCAGATTATATAACCTTCCTAAGGACATGGATGTTGAGATGCCAGATCAACCACTACCCATGGGTCAGGTAAAGTAAAAATTCTCTAGTTTCAAGAGATAAAATAAATTGTCTCAAACAAAAGTCAAACTAGGATGATTTTTTTAATTACTCAACTTATTTAGAAGTTTTTCTGTACCTATTGAATTGTTCTGTTTATTCTGTTTTAGATACTAAAAATAACCTTTTCATTCTTTGGAGCTGCTGGTATTTAGTATGACAGGCAACAATTGCCCTTTTCCCTAACACCAGCTTTTTGTTGTGAATATTCTTGGTGTCCATAAATCAAACGGCAGCTTTTCATTGTTTGTCTCTCAATGAATTACGCTCCTGCCTAGAAATGCCACCATCTCCTTAAGTCTGTCTGTAAGCTGGGACTAAACCCCAAATGTTAATCTACTGCAAGCAGACAGAAATCTCCACTAGGTCACCACTCACAGCCTAACTTCTTCCCCTGGATGTACCTATTTGGACATCGGTTATTGACATTTTAGTATATTAAGGAATTTGGCTCTTATACCACCCTTCACTCCAATGTGTCATGAGATCATATATAAGTGTAATCACTAATGATCATTAGGACTTCATAAAATAAGTTTTTCTAGGATATTTAGGATAGGATGTTTCTTTTCATGAGTCCTGCTTTTGTTTTGAGTGTCTTCCTCATAATAGTAACTTTTAATTTAAAAAAACTCTGTAGTAGCCCTGCTCTGAGATCTCCTTCTCTTCAAAGGCAGCATGGCTCCTCTGTGCCCATTTTGGCAGGTTGTTCTTTGGTGGCTGTGGGAGTGTCATCTTGGGGTTTTTCTCATGCCTCTCTAGAGTGATCCATTGTTTCCCTGGATTCCATGTGTCTCTCTTACGAGAGAGAGAAGAGAGAGGCTTTCCCTTTGTGGGCACTTTTGCGACATCCTCCAGAGTAAAACCCAAAGGAAGCATAGAGTGGCATATATTTTCTAATCTCCTAGCTTCTAGAAGAAAATTAGCGAAATTAAGTGTTTGGATTTTAGGGTCGTTGAGATAAGAGTTTGAATCTTTTAGTTCTACTGCTTATTAGCTGCTTAGGCCTTGGAGGCTTCAATTCCCTAAAGTGCTCTAATAAAATCAGTTTCCATTTACCAAGAATGGGGGGAGCCAACAATGAGCCCTTGAGTACCACCTATGTTTCTAGAGGCTACTTGAGGATTAAATGAGTTGAGTGTAGTGTAAACCGGTAGGGCGATAATCAATTGCATAGCACATCCCATCACAATTCACTTTGTCGCAAATACACCCTCACACGCCAGATTGATAGTTTGGTTGATTATATGTTTTTAAGTTGAGGATAATTTTACCTTCTAGAGTTTCAGAGTGCTGCTGTTGTCTTCCTAGCTACGTGGTGGTGGGCCTCATATCCTGAGGTTTTCATTTAGGCATGACTTTTCTCTCTGGAGCTTTTAGGATTTTGTCTTTTCCTTGGTGGGCTGCAAATGCTTCTTATTGTGTGCTGGTGTTGGTCTTTTCTCATTCACTGTGCTGGGTGCACGAGATGGATGGGGGCTATGGACAAGGCTCTTTCAAAGTTGGAATCTTAGATGCATGCCTTTTTCTTGCTTTCTCCATTCCATTTTATTTGTTCATTTTAGGGCATCTGTTAATTGGGTTTAATCCTCCTTGACTCTTGTCTCATGTTATTTCTAATTTTTTTAAATTTAAGTTCAGAATATTTTCTTCTCTTTTGATTGTAGGAAATGTTGTTTCATTCGGCTTTATAGGATTTTGTTTTACGTTCATTTACATTGCTGTAATTTCCAAAATAATGGCATAAAACCTACATTTATCTCTGTCACTACTGTAGCCGGTTAACTGGTGATAGCTGTTTAGTTTTCTGCTGAACTTTCATTTGGCATCTCTCATATTAGCCGGTAGCCCGGTATCAGGGACTGAGGTCATCCTGGATACTCAGCTGCAGTGGAGTCTGGGGCAGCTTCTTTATGCTAGGTCTGCCTGTGGGATGTGTTTCTTCATGTGGCCTTCCTCTCTGCCCTGGCATCCTGGCCATCTGAGGCCTCTTCATGTGGCTTCTCTTTCTTCAAGATAGTCCAGTACTTATTTGGCTTCAGGCACACACACAAGTGGAGCTGCCAGATTGTTCATGGACTTAGACCTGGAACAGGTCCACCATCATTCTACCAATTCTCTAGAGTTAAGTGAGTCTTTTAGAGAATGGCCTTGTAGATTCACATGGTTGGGCTGTGGGACATTGACAGGAGGTGTAGTAGTAGGGGACCAACTCTCCCACGATGAACCCTGGGTTCCCAAGACCTTTTTCCTTCTACGTTGTACTTATTCACATATTCTATTTTGTTGGTTCCTTATATTATATTCACAGTGTCTTTATAGGTAGTTTGGCCTCTTTTATGCCTACCGGCATCCTCTTTGTTCTTTAATATATTTTTTTCTTAGTTTAGTGCGTTATTTTCTTTTCATTGCTTTCCTTAGATTTTATCTATTCTGTGTTGCTTATCATTTGTAGTCTTTTTTGAGATGGAGTTTATCTGCCCGGCTTTAGGATGGGTACAGTGAGTCTCAGCTCAGCGGCTGCCTCCTGGGTTCAGGTAGTTCTCCTGCCTCCTAAGGTAAAGCTCGGATTACAGCATGTGCCACCATCGCGTGAAATGGTACTGTAATTTTTAGTAGAGGCCGGGGTTTCTCCATGTTGAGTTGAATGGTTCCAGTTGATTCCCAACCTCGATTGATCTGGCGCTGGGGCCTCCGGTGGTTGGGCGTGGGCGCGGGTGGCTGGAATATATATTCTTTTTTTGTGTGTGTTCTTTATTTTGTTTGTTCATGTTTGGAGAAATACTACAAGGAGACTGGGAGGCTGGGAGATGTCTTGGCTTTTCCACCCCCTCGATGCTTTGGGAGACTGACTTTGAAGGATCAAGCCTTGAACTTGGGCCACACCAGACCGTTTGAAAGGCAATGTACAGAGACTTACGATCTTTGAAAGATGAAGCCAGCCAGGCCAGGGCCAGTGCCTGCCTTTGACACTTGGGCACAGGGAAGGACACTGAGGCCACAGAGATGATATTGAGGCTGAGAAGTGAGCTGTGATCATCCTGCTGCATTCTCCTGCATTCCAACCTAGGTGAAAGAGAACAAGATTTCAATCTCAAAACTAAGTAACTATATAAATTAATTAAGCTCATCACTACGTAATCTAAATAAAATAAAACTAAAAACTAGTCGGGAGTTCTTCACAAGACTTAGCAGCTAATGCCACAAGGGGAATATTATGCTGACTCCTCCAGTTATTTCCTCTAGTTTCCTGCTTATCTGCAGTTGCAATCATAAGTGATGGCTGGAACTGCTTTGGGCTCCTCAGGATGAGTCTTTCTCTTGTCTGAGAATTGAATCACGTTTGCTTAGGTTCTGCTTAAGGGGATGGGGAGGCATTTCAGTGCCACGGAAGGTAGCTGTTTTACTCTATATAGGCTTTTGGTTAATCTGTTTTCCAGTCTTACCTATCAGTCCCTCGGGGGTACCTGGTGTCTGAGTCTAGAACCTTTCCGGGTTGCTGTAGGGACAAATTGGCCTTGTTCGGTATCCCCTGACCTCCACTTTTGTTTGCGCTGCTCATTCATTGCTTGTTTCCATTCTATCATTGTCTAATGGAGGTGAATCTTCTGTTGGTAATCCATTTACTTTTTATTGTAATTATTATTGTTTATGTAATGTTTCTTCTTTGCTGTATTTCTAGTGGAGCCTCAGGGGCAAAAGAGCAGATGGTGCAGGAATGTAATGTTTCAAGTGTTCAGTTTTTTTTCTGTAAGACATGTGCAAATTGTGTTTTTCACTGAATATCACATGGACTTAATACATATAGAGCTACATTGTTTGTGGTGATTGTGCCTACAATTCTATGGAGAAATATAATTTGTGAATTACCTGATGAAATTTTCCTAATTTTGAATCATCCTTGCATTCGTATAATAAACACTGTAAGAATGGCTATGGTAATATTTCATTTTTGCATTTTTACTTCTGTAGTAAATAAGATTATATTTTGTTTGTTTCCTTTAAGGCTCTTATTTCATTTCAGTGTCAAGGATATGCAGGGATAGCTTCGGAAGCTTTACATCTTTTTACTAAGACCTAGGATGTAGATCTAGTCTGCACAGTAATTTTCAACTACAGGAATATTATGCCTCCCGTGGGAGGTTTGGAAATATCTGGAGACATTTTTGTGGTCACAACTGGTCATGCTTGGGAAGTCTTATTGGCATTCCGTGGGTAGAGCGGATGTTACTAAATGTCCCACAACACAGCAGGAGAACCCTCCACAAAGAATTGTCTGGCCCAATATGTCAATATTGCTGAGGCTGACAAACCCTGGTTTAAATAAATGTCCAATTTGGAAGATAAGTCTTTGTCTTTTTCCTTCTTCTGCGTATTGGTCTCCAGATTTTCCATTTCTTCAGTTAGTTTTTGTAATTGTAGATTCTTAAAAGAAATGAACACTTCATCCATACTTCTAAGGTGTTTTAAAGATGTGTAAAGTTTTCACTTTTTGCATCATATTCACATGTGGGTATATGCCCTTTTCTCTTCAAAGTTTTCTTTATCTTGATCACTTGTCAGAAGCGTGACTGTTTTATTATCTTAGTCTTTTGAAAGAATCCTCCTTTAGTGTTATTTTTTAAATTTGGTGGGGTGTTTTTCACATTTTCCTTAAGTCTTCATTATTTCCCCTTTTTGTTTATTTTGCTTTTTCTAGTGTAGTGGATCAATGTAAATACATTGCTTTTTAAACATATAAGGATATACACTTCCTTTGGGTGCTGTTTGACTTTCTTGCACAAGTTTTAAAATCTATTTTCTAAATAGTTTGTATTTTCTAAGTCATTTTATTGCATTCTCTGTTCACATTGCTCTTACTATTAAAACTTTCTGTTGGTCAGGCATGGTGGCTCACGCCTGTAATCCCAGTATTTTGGGAGGCTAAGGCAAGTGGATCACCTGAGGTCGGGAGTTTGAGACCAGCCTGACCAACATGGAGATAGCCCATCTCTACGAAAAATACAAGAACTAGCCAGGTGCAATTGTGCATGCCTATAATCCCAGCTACTCGGGAGGCTGAGGCAGGAGAATCGCTTGAACCCAGAAGACAGAGGTTGCAGTGAGCTGAGATCGCCACTGCACTGAAAGCCTGGAAACAAGAGTGAAACTCCAAAAAAAACACAACTTTATTGTGAGATATGACATGTATGGAAATTATATAAAACATAAGCTCAGTGTAACATATAGTTAGAGTCAGTACTTGGGAACCAGCACCTAGCCAGCACCGAGGTGAAGAGAAGGCACATTGCTTGCACTACAGAAACCTTCTGCAGGCCATTCCCAAATCACCATGCCCTGTACACTTCATCGCGGCCTTATGTTTCTTAGTGTTATCGCCATATATGCATCCTTGAACAATACAGTGTAGTGTTGCCTATTGTTTGAACTTTTCAAAATCATGCCATATGTATTTTTTCATCTCTTTGTTGTGCTGAACGTTGTGTATAAAATTTGTTCCTATTGTGTGTAGCTACAGTTCTTTTGCATTGCTGTATTTACTCCATTGTCTGAAAACACCATACCATTTATTCCCTTGACTAGATACAGACATGTGTGTTGTTTCCCATGTTATTAGGAAGAGCAAATGCTGCTATGATCATTTTTATCTATATTTAATGGTACCCCTGTGCCAGCATTTCTCTGGGGCACGTACTTAGGAGTTGGATGACTGAGGCATGAGGATCAATTTCTTCTTTTACCCAAGACTTATCCAGGGGAAAAAAAAAATTTAATGCGTTTTCAGGTGGCTTTTGAGGTATTTTAAGTGCAACAATATGGTCAGAGAATTTGGCCTGTGACCTTTCAGCTAGATTATCAGCAATCATTTAGACTTCACTCTTGGCATTACTGTTGTCTTTGCTTATTGCTACTTCTTGTATTATGTCTCCTGCTCCCTGCCCCTCAAGTATATCCCTGAATAATATCCTGGGTTTTGCTTTTTTTTTTTTTTCCCAGAAAGGGTTTGTGGGCATGTATATGGAGTGTGTTCCATGAACTTGCTGTGTGTTATCACTTGTTCAACAAATATTTGATCCTGTATGAAATACTCCATCCATATCAGTGTGGAGAATCCCGAGGCAAACATACACAGATATGATTCCTGTCTTAACGGAGCTAGATATAGAATTCTGAGGTCATAATTGAGTTTCTATCCAGGTCTTTACACTTTTATGTTCTGATATTTATTGTTATAGATGGAAAGTCTCATGCCTATCTGTTTTGTAGTTCTTTCTGATAGTTAGTATGATTTTCTGTGTAACTCTAAAGTGTGGGGGTTTTAATTTTTTTTTTTTTGAGAGGAATTCTTGCTCTGTCACCCAGGTTGGAGTGCAGTGGCACGATCTTGGTTCACTGCAACCTCCACCTCTCAGGTTCAAATGATCCTCCTGCCTCAGCCTCCTGAGTAGCTTGGACTACAAGCATGTGCCACCATGCCTGAGTAAATTTTTGTATTTTCAGTAGAGACAGGGTTTCACCGTGTTAGCCAGGATGGTCTCGATCTCCTGACCTTGTGATCTACCTGCCTCAGCCTCTCAAAGTGCCAGGATTACAGACATGAGCCACCTCGAATGCTTTGCTGAGTCAAGTCCATTGTGCTCTGGCTCTTCTACTCGTGATTTTTTTTGGTTCTTTGTTTTTTTGATTGGATGGTTTTTGGTTTATTTTTGTTTGTTTGTTTTGGTTTAGGGGTCTTATTTTTACCTCCTAGAATTGTCTTTTGCATTGTAATCTGTTTTGTATTTTGTGGATACTGTATCTTCTCAATTACTGCTAAAGATTCCAATTAGGTTTTACAATCCTGTTTATTTCCTTCATTAGCAGTGCTTCAGGTCATTTGTGCTTCTTTGACTTGGCACCTTCCTTTCAGGTTGCTAATTTTCTTCAACTCTCTGATGATACATGGTTATCTGTTCATTTATACATGAGGTATGCCTTTGAGCAGTATCAGTTGTTATGAATGTCTTCAGAATTGTCACTCTTTTCTGCTGTGGCCTCCCCCTCCTTGTTTGCACCTGTGCTCTTCCTGTGAGGATGGGGAGGTGCTGGCTCAGTGAGCTTTCAGATTTTTGAACTAAAAGGAAGAGCAGAATCTGTTATAAGATTTTGCTGCTCATTGAGTTATATTAAAAAACATTCTGTCTTTTCTCTCTGATTTTGACACTGATAGTAAGAGACCTTCAAGATAGGCTTCCTATTAGCAGAGTGATCCTTACCAACTATAGCTGGGACAAGTACGGTGAAGAATGTATGATTCTTCCAACAGAAGTGGCCCCTCCATTTTTTGGATTGGGTTTGTGGCTTTCTTGAGGCCAGCAGTCTGATGCCATCTGCTTTGTGTCTTCCAGCATGTCCTTATAGTTTTGGTTCACTAAGGGTATTCTTTTTGTATTTGTTGTTTTGCTGCGGCTTTTATAAAATTCTGTCATTTCAGTGGGGTTTTAGAAAGAGGACCAAGTCACATCTTGAAATGAAATTAATCTTAGGATTTCACAGCCCTAACTCATTTTTTGTTTTGATTAAATTACTTCCCCTTTTTGAGGAGTAAGGGGCTCAGCTTTCTCATGTGTAGAATGAAGGATAGTAAATGGGGTAGTGGTGACAGACCCAGATGCATGTGAGAATCACCTCAGAGAGCTTTTCAAAACAGATTCTTTGGGTAGGCTTTGAAATTAGCATTTGAAAAATGCTCTTTCAACCATTGATGCAACCAGATTCTTTGGGACTTTGAGGCTGGGTATATATTCTTTAGATACCCCAAATAATTGGATTTGGAATGTAACAATTTAGGGAAATGAAGAAGGGTGAATTCCACTTTGGAAAGCTACTGCTTGGATACTGCTAAGACTGTTGTTCTTGATCTCTGGATCCCTGAACGATCTTTTACATACTCTGGATTCTAACCTGAACTGGCCTTAAGGAGTTAAAAGATGCATTTATATACTATGTCTAACCAGGAAGCTTATCTTTTGAACTTTGCCCAAACTGGGTATGAAGACCCTTCCTAAAAATTCATTACATTCATTTCTGAACTTGATAATTGTAATTTGTGTTAATTGGCAAATTATGTCTTGTAGAGAATTATTTGATAGTAAATTACATGCTTTTAAAAAGAAAATTTGCTTTATAGTGAGGTGGTAATCATTTCATAATTCTTAATTTTGGGAAGTGTCTACTATAGGTAACACATCTGACCTTTTAAAATGTAAGGAAATTGAATTTATGTAATGATTCAGGCTTTTCAAGTTACAAAGGTAGCTGTTTTGAGAAGTTGATAGTTTGGGACATTTATTTTAAACAAAGTAAGCCTTTGATCTTATGCACATAGCCATATAAATAAAAGGTTTCCAAATGCACATTTTAATTTTAATAAGCTCTCTGGTAGTGGGACTGCAGTGACAGATGGTTGGGAGTTTGTCCCTAAAGCTATGACACCAGTCTTCTAATGTGTATATTTGTTCTGTGTAGCCCTGGAAGATTCTTTCTCTGTTTTTGAATGGGACAAAAGAAGAAGTGACTTCAAAGAAGAGGAAGAAGAGATGGCTGAAGTAGGTATATTATATAAGAAGAACATTTTGGCCAGGCCAGGTGGCTCATGCCTGTAACCCCAGCACTATGGGAGGCCAAGGGGGGCAGATCAGCTGAGGTCAGAAGTTTCAGACCAGCCTAGCCAAAGTGGCAAAACTCTCTCTCTACTAAAAGTACAAAAATTAGCTGGGCATGGTGGTGGGTATCTGCAATCTCAGCTACTCAGGAGGCTGGGGCAGGAGAATGGCTTGAACCCGGGATGGGGAGGTTGCATTGAGCCGAGATCGTGCCACTGCACTCCTGTCTGGGTGACAAGAGTGACACTCTGTCTCAAAAAAAAAAAAAGAAAAACTCATAAATATCTTCAGTTTTGAACGTTTGAGTAATTCTCTAATCTCCTTTATAAATAACTACTAATGTGGAATAATTGAAAGCACATCATATTTTGAATGCAATTTAATTTATAAATTCTGGCTTTACCTCTAACTCATGATATGCCTTTCAGCAAACTTTTTATCTGAATTCTTGGATTTGATTTTCTGGAAAAGAAAAGCTCTTAACTTTTAGCGCTAAAATTATATGTTATACTAATCAGTACTTAACATGTATTTGGTTACTTTTTGGAAGAGAAACTACTGAGTTTAAAAATTTTATGCTTGCATAAAAGGGGAATTTGAACATACTTTATGGACTACTTGCCAGAAGTAGTGAAACTGTCTCTTGTTGAAAGCTCATTCAAAAATTTGTCTTAGTCTGTTTTATACTGTTTTAACAAAATAAGAGAGAGTGAGTAATTTATAAAGAACAGTCCTTTCTTTTCTGACAGTTCTGGAGTCTGAGAAATCCAAGATGAAAATGTCAACATTTGGTGTCTCAGGGCCTTCTTGTTGCATCCTCACACGGTAGCAGGCAGAAGGGCAGGAAAGCAAGCTAGTCCAACCTGTGAAGCCTCATTCATAAGGGCCTTAATCCCATGAAGAAGGAAGGAGCCGTCTTGGCCTTATAACCTCTTAAAAGTCCTACCTCTTAATATCATCACATTGGCAACACTTGAATTTTGGAGGTAATTCACTCAAACAGTAGCAAATTTAGTACAGCAAATTCCAAAGACATTGAGCCTAGGCCAGTTGTCAGTCATGAGTATAATTTTAAATGTTTCCAGCTAATTTCTTTTTTACTTTTTGTAGAGTTTGAGTCTTGCTCTGTTGCCCAGGCTGGTCTTGAACTCCTGGCCTCAAGTGGTCCACCACCTCAGCCTCCCAAAGTCCTGGGATTACAGGTGTGTGCCACTGTGACTGGCTGTAGGCTTGTTTTATGAGTCTGGGAGTAAAATACTTCTTAAAATTGTCCAATTAGAAGGAGAGTTTGTTTTAACATTTTTATGCAGTTTAGTTTAGGTGGAATAAACTTCATGGAAACATTAAACCTTTTCCATGGGTCAG